>NW_027445064.1:0-130193 GCF_048569485.1 Anomaloglossus baeobatrachus
TCATGGTCATTTGACCCATTGTACTCTCAAGTAGCAATATATTGTACTGTTATGTTGTACTATGTACTAATTACGTGTTTATATGGTTTTGTAACCCTTTATGATCTTAGATAACTTTATCCTTGATAAAGACCTAAAAACAAGGTCGAAACGTTGGATGAATTATCCTTTTGCACAAATAAAGAATTTTCAGCATTCCAAGAGTTCTTTTCTTACGTTATTGATCACTATAGTGTGCCAGAGCTATTTCTATTGAATTGACTGTTATTTTTTCTGAGCACCTGCTATATACACAGTGACCCAGACATATTCAAGTTTCATTCAGAAGGCAGAGGGAAGCCTTAGCAGCTGAGCCTATATCTTGGCTTGTGAGCATTAGAACAGGCCGGCGATTACAGGGTAACATGAAAAATGTCCAGCTTGCATTATGACTAGAACATGACAATATCCTTTTAAGTACTAACCTATGATGCGTTCCTAAGCAGTTGATGTTATATGTTCTACATTTCATTTTCTGCATACTTTACAAGTAGTAGAATTTGCTTTGATATAGGCAACTGGATTTTCACAATGAAAAGGCAAAGGATAACGCCCGAAAAAGACGCCATACATTATGTCAGTGCCATCACTGACAAACCTGGATTGACCATGAAATACATCAATCCCCTTAAAGGTGAGTTAAAACAAGTTTTAACTAAATTGCCTTAATATTGTCATGCATTAGAATGACTGTCTTAGGTAATGATAAATATTTTCTACAGGAAGAGGAGTGTTTGCTGAAACTGAAATCGAAAAAGGGAGTTTTGTTGCAGAATATCGAGGCGAGCTCACGTATGCACTTACGATGGTAGACAACTACTCGAGATTTATGGTTGTGGTACAAGTCAAAGATCTAATGGCCCATACTGCAGCGAAGGTCTTCCAAGCACACTTATGCAGACCTCATGGCTACTCAGAGAGAGTCCTCACAGATCAAGGCACAGCCTTTGAAGCGGAAATCTTCAAGGACTTCTGCAGCTTTTACCGATGCAGGAAGATGCGCACTACACCCTACCATGCTCAAACCAATGGTTATCAACCTGCTCAGGACTTTACCCCATATTCCAGATGTGGCCTTACAAGTGATTTATAGAGGGGTAACAATACGTTGGGCTCACCGGATCTAATCTCCCTTTTTATACACCCTAAAATCTTGTTTGCTTTAGAATAAACAATAACATCATAAAGGTATAGCAGTACCGTTTCAAAGTTTCGGTGTCCCAAGCAGCATTCCATCAGCCTCTGGAAGGTTCCTGGCAAATTGCACAGCTCGAAGGGCATGCTTTTGAACTCGCAGAGACCCATCGGGGTGGCAAAGGCGGTCTTCTCCCGGTCTGTCTCAGCAACGGACACTTGCCAATAGCGACTAGTGAGATCAAGGGTAGAAAAATAATTTGCAGTTCTCAATGCAGCTAGCTATTCCTCAATACAGGGGAGTGGTGCTGTCCTTCTTCTTTAACAGGACCAACGGAGCTGCCCAGAGGCTACAACTGTCACGGATAACCCCAGCCTCCTTCATGTTGCTCAACATGTCCTTGGTACACTGGTAATGTGCAGGTAGTTTTGGCTTATATCTCTCTTTGATGGGTGGGTGTGCACTTGTGGGGATGTAGTGTTTGACCCCTTTTATTCTTCAAAAGTCTAGCGGATGTTTGCTGAAGACTTGCTCGTATTCTTGCACTAGCCTGTAGACCCCCTTCTTGTGATGTGAAGGTGTGGAGTCAGTGCCTACGTGTAATTCCTTACACCACTCATCTGGCTGACTTGGTGAGCTGTCACTGAATGGGTGGGCTGAACAATGGTGGATGCTGCTGTTTGGATAGCATGTGTATCTACTGAGAACAGCTTATCAATGGTGGCAAATCGGAGCAGCTTAATCTCTTGCTCTCCGCAGTTCAACACTCTCATGGGCACTCTTCCCTTCCATATTAATGAATAAAACTATGATGTAAATAGCATATAGATACCCCACAAATGCAGATAAAAGTAGGTTATGGGAAAAGGGGGAAGAGAGAAACAGGAAAATAGTGGAATAAAGTATACCTTCCAGGTGGGAGAGGAAATGGCAGCACAGCCAGTGGAGGTGAAGCAAGGGGAGCCTGCAACTAAAGAGTTGAGAGCGTTATCACATGGTGACTGAGCCTGATTGTAACGGGAGCATAGAGGTGCCGATCCTGTCTTACCTGCGTTGGTGTAGAAGTGGGTGTCCTGTGGTGGAGTCAGCTATGTGCAGTGGTGGCCGTGGGTTCTTTTATGTGCGACCGTAGTAATAGCTGCGCCCACTTCCTGTATGGGAGTGGAATGCAGTGAGGGTAATGGAACGCACGCCTGCGCATTTGTGTTTAACGTCGCGCATGTGCAGAACGGAGAAAAGGCTGCGCTCACTTCCTAATGAAAGGGAGTGAGACGCATCTGGGAAGGGAAGGGAAAAGATTAGGGTTTGGGGATGATGAAAGGGCTTTCTACGGGCAAGGATGGCAAAGGGTGGCAGTGACGGAAAGTCAGGCAGCCTGTCCTGTCCTGTCCTGTCCGTCCGTCTTTTTGTATCATGAATTGGAAAGACTGCAAGGGGGAGGGGAGGTGCTTGTGTCCAAAAGGAGGAGTTATTCAGATTCATTGCAGTGGGCGGCGGCTGCAAAAAGCACCATTCTTCTTGTTTTTGCTCTGCAAAACAGCCTTTTCAAGGGTTGGCTTGGGTGACAAAATGTCTTCTGTAGGTGTGGGTTTGTCTCCCTCTCCCTAAGATGTGTCCGGTATAGGCCAGGGTGCCACTCAAGGCCGTAACCAATTCGGGTTATAGCTTCTCGGCCTTTTGGCTAAGATCAAGTGTAGTTTCGGAGGACGCTACCTTGGTCGGTACTGGAAGGTGCCTGGGATTGCACGTCTGCCGGCCTTGAGGAAGTGTGTGCGCCTTCTGGTGACACATAGCCCTCTTGTGCCTGGACGGTTCCCAGGCAACGGGAGGCGATCACCTTTGTTATTTTGAAGTCCTACTGATAAACAGAAAAAAAAAAAAATTAAATCTGTTCTTATCAGTTTAATATCTGATACGTCCCCTCTCTGGGGACCATATATTAAATGGATTTTTAGAACAAGGAGATGGAAAAAATCTTGCTCTGTCCACTCCACGCATTGACCTGGTATTGCAGTACCTCCAGGACCGGTGCACCCCTTCTTAACCCAGTTTCCAAAAGCAGAACTCAATTCACCTGATTCAAATGAGCCCCATTAGTGAATTGAAAGAAAGCAAAAACTTTATATGCACCTCAATTTGGCCAATTCACTTTTCACACTTTCACCCTTTTTTTTATCTTTCACACCTTTTACTTGCTTTATTGATGCAAAAAGCTGTGCCAAATAGCAAACTCATCTCCACTCAACTTGACCAACTCTGCTATGTCCCGTGCAGTATCTTATTCTCAGTCTTATCTAGATCATTTGCAATTGAATAGAATAGATCCCTTTTGGCTGCTTATGACTGTGTAAAATATGTAGTTTTACTGGGCTGGGATGAGAGAATCCATTGAAGCATGGTGTAGGGATTGTGGTTCCTGTGTGCTAAGAAGAGAGGCTGGCACCAGCCAGAAAGCCCCATTGCAGCCAATAATCACTTAATAACTTTTTCAACTTGTCATCATATGGGAGGCCTTCCATTCCTTGTAGTAGTCTAGTTGCCCACCTTTGAACTGACTCTAACTTCTGAATGTCCTTTTTAAAATGTGGAGCCCAAAACTGGTTCCCATATTCCAGATGTAGCCTTACAAGTGATTTATAGAGGTGTAACAATACGTTGGGATCACGGGATCTAATCTCCCTTTTTATACACCCTAAAATCTTGTCCCAAGCAGCATTCCATCAGCCTCTGGAAGGTTCCTGGCGCATTGCACAGCTCGAAGGGCATGCTTTTGAACTCGCAGAGACCCATAGGGGTGGCGAAGGCGGTCTTCTCCCGGTCTGCCTCAGCAACGGACACTTGCCAATAGTGACTAGTGAGATCAAGGGTAGAAAAATAATTTGCAGTTCTCAATGCAGCTAGCGATTCCTCAATACGGGGAGTGGTGCCGTCCTTCTTTTTTAACAGGATCAACAGAGCTGCCCAAAGGCTACAACTGTCACGGATAACCCCAGCCGCCTTCATGTTGCTCAACATGTCCTTGGTACACTGGCAATGTGAAGGTGGTATTGGCTTATAGCTCTCTTTGATGGGTGGGTGTGCACCTGTGGGGATGTGGTGTTGGACCCCTTTTATTCCCCCAAAATCTAGCGGGCTTCCCACCGGTAACCCGCTCCCCAGCTTGGATGGATGCTGAGGGAGCCCCTTTTGCCCGCAGGCTCTGGCCCTGGGAACTGTAGCCTTGGCGGTGACTGTGCTTCCCTCTACGGTGTGAGCTGTTGCCTTCAATCGGGTCTTGACTGCTGGGAAACCCTGGAGGTTCCCGTCGCTAACGGATTTGACCGGTTTTACGGCGACTCCTAGCCTGGTCGGGGTCCGTAGGCCCTGCCGGATGGTGCTGGCTTCTCTTCACTCCCCGATCTGGTACCGGCGGGCCACCGCCCATCCCCGGTCCGTACGGTTCACTCCAATCAGCCTCTCCTGCAGAAGGTCACCACCGTCTGCCAACCTTGCTGAGTGCCCGGGCCACACACCCGGACACGGTCAGTCTCCTCTCCTCTTCACTTCTCTAACTCCAAAACTGATCTCTAATCTGACTCCTTTTCCCGCCTCCAGGACTGTGAACTCCTCGGTGGGTGGGATCAACCGCCTGGCCCACCCCCTGGTGTGGACATCAGCCCCTGGAGGAAGGCAACTAGGATTTGTGTTTAGCTTCGGTGTGCCTAGCCGGAGTGTAGAGTGTGTTGGTGTAGTACCTGTGACGACCTGGCTTGTCCAGGGCGCCACATTCCCCTATAGTAAAATGCAGACCGTCCGCGGGCTGCCCGTCCATCACCGGTTTTATTTTCACAACTGAAAAAGAATAAAACGGTAAAACATGTAAAAGCATCATAAACATTTTACAACGGTACAGCTTCCGCTCTTCTCCCACCCAAACAACCTGGCCCTGATGCTGCCCCTAAGAAGCGGGCAGCACCCCTTGACCCCAGTCCAGCACCAAGTTGCCCGAGCGGGTTCTGTCTCTTTCAGGGGGCCCACGTCCAAGGGGACCCCTGAACCCCCGGAGGATCGCCACCGGTTACGGTAGTGGCGGGCCTAGGCCATCCCTTTCCTCCAGGCCCATCCTCCCAAATCAGCCTCTCCGGAGGCGGTAACGGTGTCAAGCCAACAAACATTTTTATTTACATTGCACTAAGTTTGTGGTTGCCCTGCAAGTTCTCGGGCTTGTCCGTAAGCAGTTCCTTACGCAATGGTTGCACAGTCCCTACGGGGACAACAGTTGCCGGCAACGGCCGGTTTAATCACGGTTCAATCAGGTAAACTTCTTTGGTTGATCATCTTTACTTATCATTTAAAACTTTCAAACTGGTACACTCAACACATAAAGCCCCCCCCTTTTAAAGAGTAGTTTCCCTGTACCTAAGTGGGGGTCTACCTAGGTTGGGGCGAGTGGACCTTCGGGGTCCGGTGTCAGTGGTGACAGGCAGTGGGGCAGAGGGAACAGTCAGTTCCTCCTCCCTGCTATCATGTGGGGCAGGCGGAGGCGTAGGGGAGCTGGGTACAGGTACATCCCTGGGCACTGGCTCGCGGTTAACCGTTTCCATCATTTCTTCATCCACGGGTTGTGGGAACAGTATCACTGGAAGGATCACCGCACCGTTCTGTGTAGGCCAGTCTGCTGGAAAATCACCCATCATGGTGTGGATTACCTCTTTTTCCTTCTCCACTGGACTGGGAACTGGAGCCTCATCCGCTACTCTCAATGCTGGTGGGCACTTCTTCAGGTGGTCTCGGGAAACCGTGGTCAAAGTCCCCCCCTGGTCACGGCTGATCTGGTAGGCCTTCCCATTCTCCCATCCTGTGGGCTGGACTACATACGGGGTTTTTTCCCATTGATCATCCAGCTTGTGGGCCCTTCTTTTCCGCTTCAGCACTACATCCCCAGGTTTGAAGGAACCGGCAGGCGCCTTCTTGTTGAAGCACTGCTCCTGTTGTCCCCGACTCCGGCACAAGTTCTTTTCAACATACTCCTGGACCTGTCGGTACTGTGTCCTCCGCCGAGTGTCCCATTCAGCTGTCGACAGGAGTGCTTCTGAAGCTTCCAAGCCCATTTCCAGATCCACTGGTAGCCGGCCGGGACGAGCTCTAATCAGGTATGCTGGAGTGCATTTCGTAGAGCTGGAAGGGATGTTGTTGTACATATCGACCAGGTCAGGTAGCTTCTCCAGCCACAGGTTCCGCTCTTCCAGTGGTAACGTCTTGAGGAGGCCCAGGACCAAGTGGTTCATCTTTTCACAAATGCCATTGGTTTGGGCGTGGTAAGGCGTGGTCCGGATTTTCTTGCAGCCGTACAACTGGCAGAATTCCTGGAATACCTCTGCTTCAAAGGCCGGACCCTGGTCGGTAAGCACCCTCTCCGGGTACCAATGCGGTCAACAGAAATAAGCCTGGAAAGCCTTAGCAGCGGTGCGGCCGGTTAAGTCCTTAACTGGGACAACCACCAGGAACCTCGAGTAGTGGTCTACGATGGTCAGAGCGTAGGTGTACCCACTTCGGCTGGGGGTGAGCTTTACATGGTCAAGGGCAACCAGCTCCAGCGGTTGGTGTGTAATGATCGGGTGTAGGGGTGCCTTCTGGCTGGCCTCGTCCTTCCTTCTCAATGCGCAAGGGCCACATTCTCGGCACCAGGCCTCCACAGATTCCCGCATTCCACTCCAATAGAACCGCTCTCTTAACAACATCTCTAGCTTCTTCCACCCGAAGTGCACTGCACCATCATGGTATGCTTGCAGGACGGTGGGCACGTTAGCCTGGGGAATCACCAGCTGGCGGATCTTCTCGTGAGTCTTTGGATTAATCAGCTCGCGATACAACTTCCCCTGGTGTAGGTATAGCCGGGTCCGTTCTTGCCACAGACGTTGGGCTTCGGCAGGGGCAGCAGGGTCTATCCCAGCAGAACCCTGTTCCACTAGAGTCTTGACCAGGCGGACAGCAGGTGCCTGGTCCTGAGCTTCCTGCCAGTCCTGTCGGGGCAGCGGATCCAGGTTCACCCGTTGTTGGTAGACGTGCACCTTCTCAGTGAATGGCCGGTGAAATGCAGGCAACTCGATCTCTTCGAGGTCATCATCCTCTGGCCCCTCTTCCGACAGGTGGGGCATCCGGGAGAGTGCATTGGCATTGACGTTGGTACGGCCGGCCCGGTACTTGATGGTGAAATCGTAGTTGGCTAACCTGGTCACCCACCGCTGCTCCAACGCGCCCAGCTTGGCCGTATCTAGATGGGTCAGCAGGTTATTGTCTGTGTACGCGGTGAACTTGGCTGCTGCCAGGTAATGGCGGAACCGCTCGGTGATAGCCCACACCAGTGCCAAGAGCTCAAGCTTGAAGGAGATGTAGTTCTCAGGGTTCCTCTCAGTCGGTCGGAGTTTTCGGCTAGCATAAGCTATTACCTTTTCCCTTCTGTCTTGGACCTGGGATAGAACAGCCCCCAAGCCCACATTGCTGGCGTCGGTGTAGAGGATGAATGGGCGGCTGTAGTCAGGGTACGCTAGGATTTCCTCTCCGGTCAGGGCTGTTCTCAGCTGGCGGAAGGATTCCTCATGCTTTTCTTCCCACACCAATGGGGCTACTAGGGATCTACCACCCTTGGTCTGTCCTACGAGGAGGTCTTGCATGGGGGCAGCCATCTTTGTGTACCCCTTAATGAAGCGACGGTAATATTTCACCAGGCCCAGAAACTGCCTCACTTCCCTCACTGTGGTCGGTCTCGGCCAGTCATCATAGTATCATAGTTTTAAGGTTGAAGGGAGACTCTAAGTCCATCTAGTTCAACCCGTAGCCTAACATGTTGATCCAGAGGAAGGCAAAAAAACCCAATGTGGCAAACAAGTTCCAATGGGGAAAAAATTTCCTTCCTGACTCCACATCCAGCAATCAGACTAGTTCCCTGGATCAATACCCTGTCATAAAATCTAATATACATAACTGGTTATATTAAATTTTTCAAGAAAGGCATCCAGGCTCTGCTTAAATGTTAGTAGTGAATCACTCATTACAACATCATGCGGCAGAGAATTCCATAGTCTCACTGCTCGTACAGTAAAGAATCCTCGTCTGTGATTATAATAATAATAATAATAATTTTATTCATTTATATAGCGCTATTAATTCCATAGCACTTTACATACATTGGCAACACTGTCCCCATTGGGGCTCACAATCTAGAGTCCCTATCTGTATGTCTTTGGAGTGTGGGAGGAAACCGGAGTACCCGGAGGAAACCCACGCAAACACGGGGAGAACATACAAACTCCTTGCAGATAGTGTCCTTGGTGGGATTATGATTAAACCTTCTTTCCTCAAGACGTAGCGGATGCCCCCGTGTTCCAGTCGCAGGCCTAGGTGTAAATAGATCTTTGGAAAGGTCTCTGTACTGTCCCCTCATATATTTATATATTGTGATTAGATCTCCCCTAAGCCTTCGTTTTTCCAGACTAAATAACCCCAAGTTTAATAACCTGTCTTCGTATTGCATCCCCCCCATTCCTCTAATAATCTTGGTCGCTCTTCTTTGCACCCTCTCCAGTTCAGCTATGTCCTTCTTATATATCGGTGACCAGAATTGTACACAGTATTCTACGTGCGGTCGCACTAGTGACTTGTACAGAGGTAGAACTATATTTTTTTCATGAACACTTATACCTCTTTTAATACATCCCATTATTTTATTAGCCCTGGCAGCAGCTGCCTGACACTGTCCACTAAAGTGAAGTTTACCATCCACCCATACACCCAAGTCTTTTTCTGTGTCTGTTTTACCCAGTGTTCTACAATTAAGTACATAATCATAAATGTTATTTCCTCTACCCAAGTGCATGACCTTACATTTATCTACATTAAACTTCAATTGCCACTTCTCAGCCCAATCCTCCAATTTACATAAATCTCCCTGTAATATAAAATTATCCTCCTCTGTATTGATTACCCTGCAGAGTTTAGTATCATCTGCAAATATTGAAATTCTACTCCGCATGCCCCCAACAAGGTCATTTATAAATATGTTGAAAAGAAGCGGGCCCAATACTGACCCCTGTGGTACACCACTATGAACTGAGACCCAGTCCGAGTACGTACCATTAATAACCACCCTTTGTTTCCTATCACTGAGCCAGTTTTTAACCCAGTTACACATATTTTCCCCTATCCCCATTATTCTCATTTTATGTACCTTTTATGTACCTTATGTAGTCTTGGATGGCGGTGATCTTCTCGGGGTTGGGGGCGACACCTTCCGCACCAACCACATGTCCTAGGTACTGCACTCTGGGTTTCAGCAGATGACACTTTGAGGGCTTCAACTTCATCCCATACTTGGCAAGGGACGCGAACACCTCGGCTAGGTGCTCCAGGTGGGCTTCATACGTCTGTGAGTACACAATCACATCATCCAAGTACAGCAAAACGGTCCCATAGGCAGTCTTCTCTCGGTCTCCCAAGATACTCGTGTACTCGGCCCGAGCACCGAGCCCAATGTTATCCTATGGGAGACCCGAGTATTTTTGTGAAATGACCACCGGCAGCATGTAGAAACCCTAAAAATGGCACAAAAGTCTCCGAAGAGTGCTCAAATGACATGGCAACAGCATGGGGAAGACCCCTTGAAGCATTTATCACTCAAAAGTCACAGCTGTGAATAATTTTGTCCGCGTTTTACGCCATTTTTACGGACTCACCAGAAAACCTTCCAAAATGACACCAAAATGATTTTTCATAGCGGAAATGTTAAGGGCACATACCCAATAGTGAGATAGAGCTAATGTATGTTACTTTTTGAGATCAATACATGAAAGATTTTACGTAAAACATTGTGTGGCACTCCGATGTCCCTGAGAAGAGACGTACATAAAGGCCTCTGAGTCTAATGTGCCCATTTTGAGGAACTGAGTCTTTGTAGTATTTTCCTTTGCCAGGGCAGTCCAAAATTGTGAGGTTCACCAATGCCCCTGCATGCAGACGTGCATGATGGCCTGTAAACCTGAAGTGCCCATTGTAAGGAAGTGGGTCTATTGTAGTATAGCCCTTAGGCAGGGCAGCCAAAAATTGGGAGGCTCCACGTTGTCCCTGGATAGAGACGTGCATGAGGGCCTCAAAACATTAAGTGTCCAGTGTCAGGAAGTGGGTGTATTATAGTATAGCCCTTAGGCAGGGAAGCCAAAAATTGGGAGGCTCCACGTTGTCCCTGGATAGAGACGTGCATGAGGGCCTGTAAACCTGAAGTGCCCATTGGAAGGAAGTGGGTCTTTTGTAGTATAGCCCTTTGGCAGGGCAGCCAAAAATTGGGAGGCTCCACGTTGTCCCTGGATAGAGACGTGCATGAGGGCTTGTAAACCTGAAGTGCCCATTGGAAGGAAGTGGGTCTTTTGTAGTATAGCCCTTTGGCAGGGCAGCCAAAAATTGGGAGGCTCCACGTTGTCCCTGGATAGAGACATGCATGAGGGCCTCAAAACATTAAGTATCCATTGTCAGGAAGTGGGTGTATTATAGTATAGCCCTTAGGCAGGGCAGCCAAAAATTGGGAGGCTCCACGTTGTCCCTGGATAGAGACGTGCATGAGGGCCTGTAAACCTGAAGTGCCCATTGGAAGGAAGTGGGTCTTTTGTAGTATAGCCCTTTGGCAGGGCAGCCAAAAATTGGGAGGCTCCACGTTGTCCCTGGATAGAGACGTGCATGAGGGCCTCAAAACATTAAGTGTCCATTGTCAGGAAGTGGGTGTATTATAGTATAGCCCTTTGGCAGGGCAGCCAAAAATTGGGAGGCTCCACGTTGTCCCTAGATAGAGACGTGCATGAGGGCCTCAAAACATTAAGTGTCCATTGTCAGGAAGTGGGTGTATTATAGTATAGCCCTTAGGCAGGGCAGCCAAAAATTGGGAGGCTCCACGTTGTCCCTGGATAGAGACGTGCATGAGGGCCTCAAAACATTAAGTGTCCATTGTCAGGAAGTGGGTCTTTTGTAGTATAGCCCTTTGGCAGGGCAGCCAAAAATTGGGAGGCTCCACGTTGTCCCTGGATAGAGACGTGCATGAGGGCCTCAAAACATTAAGTGTCCATTGTCAGGAAGTGGGTCTTTTGTAGTATAGCCCTTTGGCAGGGCAGCCAAAAATTGGGAGGCTCCACGTTGTCCCTGGATAGAGACGTGCATGAGGGCCTCAAAACATTAAGTGTCCATTGTCAGGAAGTGGGTGTATTATAGTATAGCCCTTTGGCAGGGCAGCCAAAAATTGGGAGGCTCCACGTTGTCCCTGCATAGAGACGTGCATGAGGGCCTCAAAACATTGTTCCCATTGCAAAGGAGCGGGTCTCCTGTCGTTGTAATGTCCATTCTGCAAAGAATGGGCGAAAAAATTTACCACTGGGGGTATACCTGAAACAAAGGCCTAACTCTTGTAACGGTCATCATGGTGGCGCATGAGGAGAAGGAGGAGCAGTCCAGCGATTATCCAAAGTCCAGAAGTGTGTACCCATGGGTGACTGGAGGTACATGGCAAATTCCCGTTACAAACTTTAAATTCCGCTCTCATTTGCTGGTGGTGTGGTGAAGTCTGGCCCAATCCAACCCTTGTTCATCTTGATCAGAGTCAGCCTGTCAGCATTTTCAGTTGACAGGCGGGTGCGTTTATCTGTAATGATTCCACCTGCGGCACTAAAAACACGCTCTGACAAAACGCTAGCGGCAGGGCAGGCCAGGACTTCCAAGGCGTAGAGAGCCAATTCATGCCACGTGTCCACCTTGGATACCCAATAATTGTAAGGCACAGAGGAATGTCGGAGTACAGTTGTTCGATCTGCAAGGTACTCCTTGAGCATCTGGGCAAACTTAGGATTTCTTGTGGCACTACCCCGCACCTCAGGGGCTGTGGTACGTGAGGGGCTGAGAAAACTGTCCCACATCTTAAAGACTGTTCCCCTACCTCTGGCGGATTGGACTTGTGCCTCTCTCGGCTGTACGCCTTGGTTGTCCACTGATTCCTGACCTATGCCGCTAGCGTTTTGTGAGGGGAATGCTTTGCCTACTTCCGTGACTATGGCCTTCCGGAACTGCTGCATTTTGGTTGACCTCTCCGCCTCGGGAATAAGAGACATAAAGTTCTCCTTGTAGCGTGGGTCTAACAGTGTTACCAACCAGTAATGATTGTCGGCCAAGATGTTCTTAACGCGAGGGTCACGAGACAGGCAGCTTACCATAAAGTCAGCCATGTGCGCCAGACTCTTAACAGCCAGGACTTCAGTAGCCTGACCAACACGTTGACTGAACATGCTGTCCTCCTCCTCCTCCTCCTCCTCCTCCTCATCTACCCTGTCCTCTGGCCAGCCACGCTGAACCGAGGATATGACTGGTGTGCATGTCATATCCTCAATTTGGCCGGAGATTTGCTCCATGTCTTCATCCTCCTCCTCGTCATAGTCCTCCACTGCATGTTGTGATGAGACGAGGCTGGGCTGTGTGTTATCACCCACACCCACTACTGTTTCTTGCTGCAACTCATCGCGCTCCGCTTGCAATGCATCATGTTTGGTTTTGAGCAGAGACCGTTTTAGAAGGCAGAGTAGCGGTATGGTGACGCTAATAATGGCGTCATCACCACTCACCATCTTGGTGGAGTCCTCAAAGTTTTGGAGGATGGTACATAGGTCGGACATCCATCTCCACTCCTCAGGTGTTATGTGTGGAGTTTGACCCATTTCCCGACGGCTTAGGTGATGCAGGTACTCAACAACTGCCCTCTTCTGCTCACATATCCTGACCAACATGTGCAGAGTTGAATTCCAACGCGTGGGGACATCACACACCAGTCTGTGAGCCGGAAGATGCAAACTGCGCTGAAAGCCGGCAAGGCCGGCTGAAGCAGTAGGTGACTTTCGAAAATGTGCAGACAGGCGGCGAACTTTTACCAGCAGATCAGACAGCTCTGGGTATGACTTTAGAAACCGCTGAACCACGAGGTTGAGCACATGGGCCACGCATGGAACATGTGTCAGCTGGCCTCGCCTCAAAGCCGCCACCAGGTTCCGGCCATTGTCACACACGACCTTTCCTGGCTTTAGGTTCAGAGGTGTGAGCCAGTGATCTGCCTGCTGTTTCAGAGCTGTCCACAGCTCTTCTGCATTGTGGGGTTTGTCACCTATGCAGATTAGCTTCAGCACAGCCTGTTGCCGCTTCGCCGAGGCAGTGCTGCAGTGCTTCCAGCTTGGGACTGGTGTGGAGGGTACAGTGGATGAGGATGCGCAGGAGGAGGAGGAGGCTGAAGAGCATGACATTCCGGAGCTGTAGAGTGTGGGTGAAACACTGACTGAGGTAGGGCCTGCAAACCTTGGTGTGGGAAGGACGTGTTCCGTCCCTCGCTCAGACTGGGTCCCAGCTTCCACAATATTAACCCAGTGTGCCGTCAACGAGATGTAGCGGCCTTGCCCACAAGCACTTGTCCACGTGTCTGTGGTTAGGTGGACTTTGGGTGAAACAGCGTTGTTCAGGGCACGTGTGATGTTTTGTGACACGTGGTTATGCAACGCGGGGACGGCACACCGGGAGAAATAGTGGCGGCTGGGGACCGAGTAACGTGGGACAGCTGCCGCCATCAGGTCGCGGAATGCTTCTGTCTCCACCAGCCTAAAAAGCAACATTTCCAGCGCAAGCAGTCGCGAAATGTTAGCATTTAGAACTGTGGCATGTGGGGTGTTGGCAGTGTATTTGCGCCTGCGTTCAAAGGTTTGCTGAATGGATAACTGAACGCTGCGCTGGGACAAGGACGTGCTTGATGATGGTGTTATTTCTGAGTAGGCAACTGCAGGTGCAGGACCGGAGGAGGCTTGTTCGCAGGCAGCATGGACAGGGGATTGGCTCGCATGCACAACCAGCGAAGACGTAGCAATGACATTAGCAAGCACTGCTCCTCGACTCTGTTGTACTTCCCACAAAGTCGGGTGCTTGGCTGACATGTGCCTGATCATGCTGGTGGTGGTCAGGCTGCTAGTTTTGGTACCCCTGCTGATGCTGGCACGGCAGGTGTTGCAAATGGCCTTTTTAGAATCATCTGGATCCAACTTAAAAAACTGCCAGACTCGGGAAGACCTAACATTTGTACAGGCACCTTGTGTCGTGTTGTTGTTCCGGGGAACGGTTGCCTGACTTCTGCCTGGAGCCACCACCCTGCTTCTTACTGCCTGTTGGGATGCTACGCCTCCCTCCCCCTGTGCACTGCTGTCCTCGCTCTGCATATCCTCCTGCCAGGTTGGGTCAGTTACTGGATCATCCACCACGTCGTCTTCCTCTTCCGCACCCTGCTCCTCCTCCTGACTTCCTGACAATTGTGTCTCATCATCGTCCACCCCTTGTTGAGACACGTTGCCAACTTCGTGAGAACGTGGCTGCTCAAATATTTGGCCATCTGTACATACGATCTCCTCATGACCCACTTCAACATGAGCTGGCGAGAGGCCAGAATGTGCGAATGGAAACGTGAACAGCTCTTCCGAGTGTCCAAGTGTGGGATCATTAATGTCCGAGGACGTGTACTCAGCCTTGTGGTAGGAAGGAGGATCAGGTTCTGAAATGTGCGGTGCAGTATCACGGCTACTGACACTTGACCGTGTGGAAGACAGAGTGTTTGTGGTGGTGCCAATCTGACTGGAAGCATTATCCGCTATCCAACTAACAACCTGTTGACACTGGTCTTGTTTCAAGAGCGGTGTACTGCTGCGGTCCCCAAGAATTTGGGACAGGACGTGCGAGCGACTAGATGTGGCCCTTTGTTGTGGCAAAATTAGAGCTTGCCCACGACCTCGGCCTCTGCCTGCACCACCATCACGTCCACTTCCTTGTTCCTTGCCAACGCCCTTGCGCATTTTGCAATGCTGTGCTGACGTGTATTCACTAGACTTGGGCGTTATATCAAAGTTTGTGCAAATTGTGCACCTGTACGCTGCCACCGACAGGCACACACGTGCGGTTTTTAAATGCAAGCACGGACGCACTAAGAACCTAACAGGTTTTAGGAGCAAAAATTAATGACGAGAACTCTGACACTATCAGCCACTGCTGACTGACGTGTATTATACACTACACTTGTGCGTTATATAATAGTTTGGTAAAAACGCACACAAGTGCACCTGTACGCTGCCACCGACAGGCACACATGTGCGGTTTTTAAATGCAAGCACGGACGCACTAAGAACCTAACACAGGTTTTAGGAGCAAAAATTAATGACGAGAACTCTGACACTATCAGCCACTGCTGACTGACGTGTATTATACACTACACTTGTGCGTTATATAATAGTTTGGTAAAAACGCACACAAGTGCACCTGTACGCTGCCACCGACAGGCACACACGTGCGGTTTTTAAATGCAAGCACGGACGCACTAAGAACCTAACACAGGTTTTAGGAGCAAAAATTAATGACGAGAACTCTGACACTATCAGCCACTGCTGACTGACGTGTATTATACACTACACTTGTGCGTTATATAATAGTTTGGTAAAAACGCACACAAGTGCACCTGTACGCTGCCACCGACAGGCACACACGTGCGGTTTTTAAATGCAAGCACGGACGCACTAAGAACCTAACACAGGTTTTAGGAGCAAAAATTAATGACGAGAACTCTGACACTATCAGCCACTGCTGACTGACGTGTATTATACACTACACTTGTGCGTTATATAATAGTTTGGTAAAAACGCACACAAGTGCACCTGTACGCTGCCACCGACAGGCACACACGTGCGGTTTTTAAATGCAAGCACGGACGCACTAGGAACCTAACAGGTTTTAGGAGCGACAATTGCTGAGAAGTCTGACACTATCAGGACTGTTTTAGACTGTGTACACCAGCCCCAGATATGATGAAGGCTGGTATACGGTCACCGCTAGGAATGGCTATATACCCTGCCTGCCTGCCATCCTGCCTGTATTCTGCTACAATAGTCCTGACAAGGACTCTTTTGGTCACTAGCCTGTATTCCAACCTGGCTATACCCTGCCTGTATACAGCAACAATAGTCCTGAGAAGGACTCTGCTACTGTACTCCGACCTGGCTATACCCTGCCTGCCTGTATACAACTAGAATAGTCCTGAGAAGGACTTTTGGTCACACTGTTTGCAGCCCTGCTACGGAAATAGCTATAAATGGCCGCAAACCTTTCCCCGAAGCAGCGACCCTCTCCCTGCACTGACTGTCTGGATAGCTGTGAGCAGAGCACAGCGCGCCCGCCGGTATAAAGGCTCGGTCACGCTGTGCAGGCTGGCCAATCACTGCAATTCCACAACTAACAGGGCTGTGGCATTGCAGTGGTCTGCCAGCCAATCCCTGCATGAGGGCTGGCTCTCAAAAGAGCGCCAACATGCAGGGATGAAGACCACGAGTACAGCACGAGTATCGCGAGATTACTCGGTCCCCGTCGAGTAGACCGAGTACAGTGATACTCGTGCGAGTACCGAGTAGTAACAAGCATGCTCGCTCATCACTATTTATTAGTAAAATGGCTTACACTCCCCTTTTTTCCACTTTTTTCTTCACTACTTTTATAAAGAAATTTTTCCTTTCTTTATTCTTAATGCAATTTTATATAGCAACACCACCATTTTTTGCCACGAACATAATTTTTCTTGTCCGTCATCCCGTTCACCCTTACAGGGTTGTGGACAGATGCACTTGTCACTACACTTCTAAGACTCAATACAGGGTCTGGAGCTCAATGCTCCCTTTTTGTTTTTTTTTTCTTCTTTTTTTTCTTTTTTTCATTTTGTCCTTCTTCTTCTTCTTTTTCTGATTTTTGTCTCAAAAAGCTGATGAAATTTGAAACACTATACCCCAGTGATTTTATAAATGTTTCTCAATATATCACTTGAGAACTTTTATGGCCGGTATTGTAACAGTTGACCATCCCGGCAGTATTTGAAATACAGCAGTCAGTCCTCTGACGTAGCTCCATATGTGTATATATAGAGGTTCTTCCTCCTTTGATTGCATACTGTTCTTTTTTTGCCCTGATGAAGGAGACAGTGATCTCTGAAACACATTGACCGGAAAAAAGAATAAAGAGATGAAATAATTAACATCAGTTTCCTTTGGTGACAGCGCGGCACGCACCCGATTTTCCTCCTATACGTTATTGCTCTTCTACTAGGGGCTGCGGCTGTCGCCATTTGTAACGTGCATTTAGGGGTTGTGACTGGCACAACCTTAATAGGTGAGTGCAACTACTATTAATTATTTGTTACCTTACCAGGTAAGACCCTAATTTGTGCGTCTGCTCCAGAGTTATTTCCCTGATTATTAATATCTGACAGGCAGTGATTGATCCTGCATTCTCACCTTCCTCTCTGTTGCACATTCTTATTGTTCCTATATGCTCTCTATTTCCATCAGACTTTTTTTGTCCTTCGGTGGGGCTCTAACATATGTGCACCATTTATTATTTATTTTTATGGATTCCTTTCTTTTTTCATGCTAGCGTTCATTATGCAGTAGTCATTCATGATATATCTTATATTTGTGAATCCATTAGGGCTCTATATGTCTGGTGCATCACATTGGGTCTTTTCAGTGCACAATAGGCACCTTTTTCTGTTATGCTCTGCTGCCACCTTATGGACATCCTATCAGTGATGCCAGAAAAAAATGGACATGTCTCCGTGCAGCAATCACGGACACGCGGGTACGCCGCACGGAGACACGTGCAGTGAAAAATCACTGATGTGTGAGCAGACCCATTCATTATAATGGATCTGCGTATCTCAGTGATTCTGTTATGTTTAAAAAAAAGCACAAACGTACCAGAATCACTGACGTGTGAAACAGGCCTTATAGTGTTTTGATTTATGTATGTATTATACAACTTCTGTGGATCTTGTATGAGTGACTTTTCTTCATTTTATTGGATTGTTTTAAAATATTGAAATAAAGTCACGCTTCCTATGCATCCTTTTGTATTCTGATTGGCTACTATAATACAGTTTTTAGGCACTGAGATCGATACCAGAGGCATGGTCTTCCGCTTACCAGAGGATAAGCTCAAAAGGCTAAGGGACATAATAGAAGGGTTTAGTGCTGTTAATAAGGTGGCATTAAGATAAATGAAATATATCTTCTCGGTCTTCTCGTTTTCTTGCTGAGTTGTGCCAATGGACAGAGGTTTTTCTAGACATTTGCTATTGGAAACTCAGGGAACCAAAGCTCCTGGGTAGAGTTGAGCGCGGTTCGTGGTTCGTGGTTCTCCAGTTCTAGGCTCGAGTGATTTTGGGGCATGTTCTAGATCGAACTAGAACTCGAGCTTTTTGCAAAAGCTCGATAGTTCTAGAAACGTTCGAGAACGGTTCTAGCAGCCAAAAAACAGCTAAATCATAGCTTGGTTTCTGCTGTAATAGTGTAAGTCACTCTGTGAATCAAACTATTATCACATTTCAGTGTATAGTGTGCGTGAACAGCGCCTTCAGATCACTGCTGTTTCTATAATGGCGATCGCCATTTTTTTTTTTTTTTTCTTGTCTTCCTTCCCTAAGTGCGCGCGTCTTGTGGGGCGGGCCAGCATGTCAGCCAATCACAGACACACACACAGCTAAGTTGACTTTGAGCCAGAGAAGCAACGGCATGTGTGATAGGATCTGCATGTCACATGTCCCTGCATTATAAAACCGGACATTTTCTTCACGGACGCCATTATCTGCCTTCTGCGTCTTTGGTGTCAGACATCACTGTCGCAGCTCCGTCCTCCTGAGTCCTATAGCCGATACAGCTGTATGCGCTGCATACACAGCGTTAGACAGCATAGGGAGAGCACTTTATAGCAGTCCTTTTAAGGGCTCAAACCGGCAGGGTCAGAGAGCCATAGGTGACAGGTCCTGCAAACAGCAACAGCATCTGTGTAGCCAAGGTCAGGGATTTCCTCCCTGCATTTCACCATTAGGAGGGAATAGAAAGGCAGGCTTCCATTCCTCTACCCAGAGCACCACAATCCTGCCACTGTACCCTCCTGTCCTCTGCACACTCCAACTCATTATAACTAAGCCATTATACTAGCAAACACTCAGTGTACCTAGTGGCATCCTATCTGTGGCTATTGGACTTTGCTATAGTCCCACTAGTGCAAAGACATTTGCAGAGCACGTCTGCCTGCATTGCACACTCCAACTTTTTTAAACTAAGCAATTTTACTAGCAAACACTCAGTGTACCTAGTGGCATCCTATACGTGGCTATTGGACTTTGCTATAGTCCCACTAGTGCCAAGACATTTGCAGAGCGCATCTGCCTGCGTTGCACACTCCAACTAATTTTAACTTAGCCATTATACTAGCAAACACTCAGTGTACCTAGTGGCATCCTATACGTGGCTATTGGACTTTGCTATAGTCCCACTAGTGCCAAGACATTTGCAGAGCGCATCTGCCTGCGTTGCACACTCCAACTAATTATAAGTAAGCCATTATACTAGCAAACACTCAGTGTACCTAGTGGCATCCTATCTGTGGCTATTGGACTTTGCTATAGTCCCACTAGTGCAAAGACATTTGCAGAGCACGTCTGCCTGCATTGCACACTCCAACTTTTTTAAACTAAGCAATTTTACTAGCAAACACTCAGTGTACCTAGTGGCATCCTATACGTGGCTATTGGACTTTGCTATAGTCCCACTAGTGCCAAGACATTTGCAGAGCGCATCTGCCTGCGTTGCACACTCCAACTAATTATAAGTAAGCCATTATACTAGCAAACACTCAGTGTACCTAGTGGCATCCTATACGTGGCTATTGGACTTTGCTATAGTCCCACTAGTGCCAAGACATTTGCAGAGCGCATCTGCCTGCGTTGCACACTCCAACTAATTTTAACTTAGCCATTATACTAGCAAACACTCAGTGTACCTAGTGGCATCCTATACGTGGCTATTGGACTTTGCTATAGTCCCACTAGTGCCAAGACATTTGCAGAGCGCATCTGCCTGCGTTGCACACTCCAACTAATTATAAGTAAGCCATTATACTAGCAAACACTCAGTGTACCTAGTGGCATCCTATCTGTGGCTATTGAACTTTGCTATAGTCCCACTAGTGCCAAGACATTTGCAGAGCGCATCTGCCTGCGTTGCACACTCCAACTAATTTTAACTTAGCCATTATACTAGCAAACACTCAGTGTACCTAGTGGCATCCTATACGTGGCTATTGGACTTTGCTATAGTCCCACTAGTGCCAAGACATTTGCAGAGCGCATCTGCCTGCGTTGCACACTCCAACTCATTATAACTAAGTTGCATTGTCAGGGATATTTATTCTTTATTATTCTGCTGTTAATAAAGCTAGACCACCACTGCAATCTTCACCACCTCTCAATTTTTACTACCACATTTTCAGTCCACAATCTTGTCGCAATCAACATGAGTGGCAAAATGACAGATGCTGGTGGAAAGGGGAAGAGGCGTGGTGGAAAAGGCAAAAAAGGTTTTGTCTGTGGGGAAAGTGGCAAAGCTCCATTATCATCTGCTGAAGATAGACCATCTACCAGCAAAAGTAAGATGTCTACTACTTACCGTGGACAATCCGATGTGCTCCCTTTTTTACGGACACGAACAACAGGAAGAAAGGTAGATAATGGGCAAAAAAGGAAAATGCTTGAATGGATCTCAAGTGGTCCAACAAGTGCCCTCTCAGCCACTTCAAGTACCGCATCCAAAAAACACCAGTCCTCTGAGTTGTCATCCCAATCACACTTGATTTCTCCCAGCTCTGAAGTCTCCATCAGCCCTGCACAGTATGGTGGAACTGAGATGGCTGAGTCTGCAGAGCTGTTCAG
The DNA here is from genome assembly GCF_048569485.1 of Anomaloglossus baeobatrachus. NCBI lineage: Eukaryota > Metazoa > Chordata > Amphibia > Anura > Aromobatidae > Anomaloglossus > Anomaloglossus baeobatrachus. The sequence continues at coordinate 21,006 of NW_027445064.1, forward strand.
TCACACTATAGCCTGGGAATCAGAGGTCTGCTCCCAAGCTACAGTGAGTACAGAACAGGAAATGGTCTGCAGTGATGCCCAGAACCTTTGTGACTCTGATTCAGGCCGTGAGGACCAAGTTTCTGAGCATAATGTTGACCCTTTGTCACAAACTGTAACACCTGTGGTTATAGACAATGAGGAACATACTGATGAAGATGAGACGCAGATACCCGATTGGGATGACAACTTAAATATTCGGTCAGGGCAAGAAGAGGCTCGGTCTGAGGGGAAGGGGAGTGAAAACACAACAATTGATGATGAAGTTCTAGATCCCACCTACTGTCAACCCCCAGTCAGGCACTCGAGGAGGTCAACAGAGGCGGTGGAGGAGGATGCAACCGACGACGAAGTTACCTTGCGCCTTCCTGGACAGAGTCGGAGCACTGGTAGCACGTCTACAACTGCATCCTCAGCCACCACTCTGCCTATGAGCATTATTCGGGGTGGATCAACAGGTCGCATGGCCTCTAAGCCTTGCCTAGCCTGGTCCTTTTTTGACATAGAAAAAGATCGCCCAAATCATGTGATATGTAAAATTTGTCATGATTCTCTTAGTAGAGGTCAAAACCTCAGCAGTTTGACAACTTCTTCCATGAATCGTCACATGAATAAATATCATAGGTCCCGGTGGGAAGCTCACTGTGCTGCAATGCTGCAAGAGCGAACCATCCACCGCCCGCCCCTTCCAGTGCATCCGCGCGCTCTTCATCTTCTAGGACTGTGGGGACAGCTGTCACACCTGTTTTTCCACGCCAAACTTCCACCACTGTAACCGCAACAGGCAGTTTGCTTGTAAGGTCGTCAGTTGGTTTGGAAGGGGAAACAAGTGAGTGTGTACAGCTCTCTCAGACATCGATAGCACCAACGTTGGATGAAGGCAACATCATGTCTCCGCCTGCACTTTCCTCACAAACCTGCATTTTTCCAGGGACACCCTACTCAACACCGTCTACACACAGCAGCCAGATCTCTGTCCCTCAGATGTGGTCAAATAAAAGGCCACTTCCTCCGACCCATGACAAAGCTTAGAGGTTGACTCTATCCCTCTGTAAGCTGTTGGCTACCGAAATGCTGCCTTTCCGCCTAGTGGACACACAGGATTTTAGAGACCTTATGTCTGTCGCTGTGCCCCAGTACCAGATGCCTAGTCGCCACTACTTCTCTAAGAAAGGTGTGCCCGCGCTACACCAGCATGTCGCACACAACATCACTGCTTCCTTGAGAAACTCTGTGTGTGAACGGGTGCATTTCACCACCGATACTTGGACCAGTAAGCATGGACAGGGACGTTACATGTCGCTGACTGGGCACTGGGTAACTATGGTGATAGATGGTGAAGGGTCTGCTGCACAAGTCTTGCCGTCCCCACGACTTGTGTGTCAATCCTCTGTCTGTCCAAGTTCCGCCACAGCTTCTGCATCCTCCACCTCATCTGGGTCCTCCACCTCCGCCCCAAGCCTGCCTGGTCAGGCCACCAGCGTTCTCACTGCGCAGAAGGAATCACGCACAAGTGGGCGGGGCCTGTTCTTCGTGTTTCCTAAGCTAGGAGTCAGGTCTCCTTGTGTCTCTGTGATATACTTACCTATCTCTCTTCTAGAGCCGCTCCTGCCTCGCCATCCGGTCCTGCCGATTCCCGAACCCCGAACGCTGACTATCTGCCATCCCGTCAGTCCGTACCATCTCTGATCTCTGTGGTGACCCGTCCTCTCGCTCCATCGGTTCCGGACTGTTGATGTGACGATTCATGGAAGAAGTTGTCAAACTGCTGAGGTTTTGACCTCTACTAAGAGAATCATGACAAATTTTACATATCACATGATTTGGGCGATCTTTTTCTATGTCAAAAAAGGACCAGGCTAGGCAAGGCTTAGAGGCCATGCGACCTGTTGATCCACCCCGAATAATGCTCATAGGCAGAGTGGTGGCTGAGGATGCAGTTGTAGACGTGCTACCAGTGCTCCGACTCTGTCCAGGAAGGCGCAAGGTAACTTCGTCGTCGGTTGCATCCTCCTCCACCGCCTCTGTTGACCTCCTCGAGTGCCTGACTGGGGGTTGACAGTAGGTGGGATCTAGAACTTCATCATCAATTGTTGTGTTTGCACTCCCCTCCCCCTCAGACCGAGCCTCTTCTTGCCCTGACCGAATATTTAAGTTGTCATCCCAATCGGGTATCTGCGTCTCATCTTCATCAGTATGTTCCTCATTGTCTATAACCACAGGTGTTACAGTTTGTGACAAAGGGTCAACATTATGCTCAGAAACTTGGTCCTCACGGCCTGAATCAGAGTCACAAAGGTTCTGGGCATCACTGCAGACCATTTCCTGTTCTGTACTCACTGTAGCTTGGGAGCAGACCTCTGATTCCCAGGCTATAGTGTGACTGAACAGCTCTGCAGACTCAGCCATCTCAGTTCCACCATACTGTGCAGGGCTGATGGAGACTTCAGAGCTGGGAGAAATCAAGTGTGATTGGGATGACAACTCAGAGGACTGGTGTTTTTTGGATGCGGTACTTGAAGTGGCTGAGAGGGCACTTGTTGGACCACTTGAGATCCATTCAAGCATTTTCCTTTTTTGCCCATCATCTACCTTTCTTCCTGTTGTTCGTGTCCGTAAAAAAGGGAGCACATCGGATTGTCCACGGTAAGTAGTAGACATCTTACTTTTGCTGGTAGATGGTCTATCTTCAGCAGATGATAATGGAGCTTTGCCACTTTCCCCACAGACAAAACCTTTTTTGCCTTTTCCACCACGCCTCTTCCCCTTTCCACCAGCATCTGTCATTTTGCCACTCATGTTGATTGCGACAAGATTGTGGACTGAAAATGTGGTAGTAAAAATTGAGAGGTGGTGAAGATTGCAGTGGTGGTCTAGCTTTATTAACAGCAGAATAATAAAGAATAAATATCCCTGACAATGCAACTTAGTTATAATGAGTTGGAGTGTGCAACGCAGGCAGATGCGCTCTGCAAATGTCTTGGCACTAGTGGGACTATAGCAAAGTCCAATAGCCACGTATAGGATGCCACTAGGTACACTGAGTGTTAGCTAGTATAATGGCTAAGTTAAAATTAGTTGGAGTGTGCAACGCAGGCAGATGCGCTCTGCAAATGTCTTGGCACTAGTGGGACTATAGCAAAGTCCAATAGCCACGTATAGGATGCCACTAGGTACACTGAGTGTTTGCTAGTATAATGGCTTACTTATAATTAGTTGGAGTGTGCAACGCAGGCAGATGCGCTCTGCAAATGTCTTGGCACTAGTGGGACTATAGCAAAGTCCAATAGCCACGTATAGGATGCCACTAGGTACACTGAGTGTTTGCTAGTATAATGGCTAAGTTAAAATTAGTTGGAGTGTGCAACGCAGGCAGATGCGCTCTGCAAATGTCTTGGCACTAGTGGGACTATAGCAAAGTCCAATAGCCACGTATAGGATGCCACTAGGTACACTGAGTGTTTGCTAGTATAATGGCTTACTTATAATTAGTTGGAGTGTGCAACGCAGGCAGATGCGCTCTGCAAATGTCTTGGCACTAGTGGGACTATAGCAAGGTCCAATAGCCACGTATAGGATGCCACTAGGTACACTGAGTGTTTGCTAGTATAATGGCTTACTTATAATTAGTTGGAGTGTGCAACGCAGGCAGATGCGCTCTGCAAATGTCTTGGCACTAGTGGGACTATAGCAAAGTCCAATAGCCACGTATAGGATGCCACTAGGTACACTGAGTGTTTGCTAGTATAATGGCTTACTTATAATTAGTTGGAGTGTGCAACGCAGGCAGATGCGCTCTGCAAATGTCTTGGCACTAGTGGGACTATAGCAAGGTCCAATAGCCACGTATAGGATGCCACTAGGTACACTGAGTGTTTGCTAGTATAATGGCTTACTTATAATTAGTTGGAGTGTGCAACGCAGGCAGATGCGCTCTGCAAATGTCTTGGCACTAGTGGGACTATAGCAAAGTCCAATAGCCACGTATAGGATGCCACTAGGTACACTGAGTGTTTGCTAATATAATGGCTTACTTATAATTAGTTGGAGTGTGCAACGCAGGCAGATGCGCTCTGCAAATGTCTTGGCACTAGTGGGACTATAGCAAGGTCCAATAGCCACGTATAGGATGCCACTAGGTACACTGAGTGTTTGCTAGTATAATGGCTTACTTATAATTAGTTGGAGTGTGCAACGCAGGCAGATGCGCTCTGCAAATGTCTTGGCACTAGTGGGACTATAGCAAAGTCCAATAGCCACGTATAGGATGCCACTAGGTACACTGAGTGTTTGCTAGTAAAATTGCTTAGTTTAAAAAAGTTGGAGTGTGCAATGCAGGCAGACGTGCTCTGCAAATGTCTTTGCACTAGTGGGACTATAGCAAAGTCCAATAGCCACAGATAGGATGCCACTAGGTACACTGAGTTTTTGCTAGTATAATGGCTTACTTATAATTAGTTGGAGTGTGCAACGCAGGCAGATGCGCTCTGCAAATGTCTTGGCACTAGTGGGACTATAGCAAGGTCCAATAGCCACGTATAGGATGCCACTAGGTACACTGAGTGTTTGCTAGTATAATGGCTTACTTATAATTAGTTGGAGTGTGCAACGCAGGCAGATGCGCTCTGCAAATGTCTTGGCACTAGTGGGACTATAGCAAAGTCCAATAGCCACAGATAGGATGCCACTAGGTACACTGAGTGTTTGCTAGTATAATGGCTTACTTATAATTAGTTGGAGTGTGCAACGCAGGCAGATGCGCTCTGCAAATGTCTTGGCACTAGTGGGACTATAGCAAGGTCCAATAGCCACGTATAGGATGCCACTAGGTACACTGAGTGTTTGCTAGTATAATGGCTTACTTATAATTAGTTGGAGTGTGCAACGCAGGCAGATGCGCTCTGCAAATGTCTTGGCACTAGTGGGACTATAGCAAAGTCCAATAGCCACGTATAGGATGCCACTAGGTACACTGAGTGTTTGCTAGTATAATGGCTTACTTATAATTAGTTGGAGTGTGCAACGCAGGCAGATGCGCTCTGCAAATGTCTTGGCACTAGTGGGACTATAGCAAGGTCCAATAGCCACGTATAGGATGCCACTAGGTACACTGAGTGTTTGCTAGTATAATGGCTTACTTATAATTAGTTGGAGTGTGCAACGCAGGCAGATGCGCTCTGCAAATGTCTTGGCACTAGTGGGACTATAGCAAAGTCCAATAGCCACAGATAGGATGCCACTAGGTACACTGAGTGTTTGCTAGTATAATGGCTTACTTATAATTAGTTGGAGTGTGCAACGCAGGCAGATGCGCTCTGCAAATGTCTTGGCACTAGTGGGACTATAGCAAAGTCCAATAGCCACGTATAGGATGCCACTAGGTACACTGAGTGTTTGCTAGTAAAATTGCTTAGTTTAAAAAAGTTGGAGTGTGCAATGCAGGCAGACGTGCTCTGCAAATGTCTTTGCACTAGTGGGACTATAGCAAAGTCCAATAGCCACAGATAGGATGCCACTAGGTACACTGAGTGTTTGCTAGTATAATGGCTTACTTATAATTAGTTGGAGTGTGCAACGCAGGCAGATGCGCTCTGCAAATGTCTTGGCACTAGTGGGACTATAGCAAAGTCCAATAGCCACGTATAGGATGCCACTAGGTACACTGAGTGTTTGCTAGTAAAATTGCTTAGTTTAAAAAAGTTGGAGTGTGCAATGCAGGCAGACGTGCTCTGCAAATGTCTTTGCACTAGTGGGACTATAGCAAAGTCCAATAGCCACAGATAGGATGCCACTAGGTACACTGAGTGTTTGCTAGTATAATGGCTTACTTATAATTAGTTGGAGTGTGCAACGCAGGCAGATGCGCTCTGCAAATGTCTTGGCACTAGTGGGACTATAGCAAGGTCCAATAGCCACGTATAGGATGCCACTAGGTACACTGAGTGTTTGCTAGTATAATGGCTAAGTTAAAATTAGTTGGAGTGTGCAACGCAGGCAGATGCGCTCTGCAAATGTCTTGGCACTAGTGGGACTATAGCAAAGTCCAATAGCCACGTATAGGATGCCACTAGGTACACTGAGTGTTTGCTAGTATAATGGCTTACTTATAATTAGTTGGAGTGTGCAACGCAGGCAGATGCTCTCTGCAAATGTCTTGGCACTAGTGGGACTATAGCAAGGTCCAATAGCCACGTATAGGATGCCACTAGGTACACTGAGTGTTTGCTAGTATAATGGCTTACTTATAATTAGTTGGAGTGTGCAACGCAGGCAGATGCGCTCTGCAAATGTCTTGGCACTAGTGGGACTATAGCAAAGTCCAATAGCCACGTATAGGATGCCACTAGGTACACTGAGTGTTTGCTAGTATAATTGCTTACTTATAATTAGTTGGAGTGTGCAACGCAGGCAGATGCGCTCTGCAAATGTCTTGGCACTAGTGGGACTATAGCAAGGTCCAATAGCCACGTATAGGATGCCACTAGGTACACTGAGTGTTTGCTAGTATAATGGCTAAGTTAAAATTAGTTGGAGTGTGCAACGCAGGCAGATGCGCTCTGCAAATGTCTTGGCACTAGTGGGACTATAGCAAAGTCCAATAGCCACGTATAGGATGCCACTAGGTACACTGAGTGTTTGCTAGTAAAATTGCTTAGTTTAAAAAAGTTGGAGTGTGCAATGCAGGCAGACGTGCTCTGCAAATGTCTTTGCACTAGTGGGACTATAGCAAAGTCCAAAAGCCACAGATAGGATGCCACTAGGTACACTGAGTTTTTGCTAGTATAATGGCTTACTTATAATTAGTTGGAGTGTGCAACGCAGGCAGATGCGCTCTGCAAATGTCTTGGCACTAGTGGGACTATAGCAAGGTCCAATAGCCACGTATAGGATGCCACTAGGTACACTGAGTGTTTGCTAGTATAATGGCTTACTTATAATTAGTTGGAGTGTGCAACGCAGGCAGATGCGCTCTGCAAATGTCTTGGCACTAGTGGGACTATAGCAAGGTCCAATAGCCACGTATAGGATGCCACTAGGTACACTGAGTGTTTGCTAGTATAATGGCTTACTTATAATTAGTTGGAGTGTGCAACGCAGGCAGATGCGCTCTGCAAATGTCTTGGCACTAGTGGGACTATAGCAAAGTCCAATAGCCACAGATAGGATGCCACTAGGTACACTGAGTGTTTGCTAGTATAATGGCTTACTTATAATTAGTTGGAGTGTGCAACGCAGGCAGATGCGCTCTGCAAATGTCTTGGCACTAGTGGGACTATAGCAAGGTCCAATAGCCACGTATAGGATGCCACTAGGTACACTGAGTGTTTGCTAGTAAAATTGCTTAGTTTAAAAAAGTTGGAGTGTGCAATGCAGGCAGACGTGCTCTGCAAATGTCTTTGCACTAGTGGGACTATAGCAAAGTCCAAAAGCCACAGATAGGATGCCACTAGGTACACTGAGTTTTTGCTAGTATAATGGCTTACTTATAATTAGTTGGAGTGTGCAACGCAGGCAGATGCGCTCTGCAAATGTCTTGGCACTAGTGGGACTATAGCAAGGTCCAATAGCCACGTATAGGATGCCACTAGGTACACTGAGTGTTTGCTAGTATAATGGCTTACTTATAATTAGTTGGAGTGTGCAACGCAGGCAGATGCGCTCTGCAAATGTCTTGGCACTAGTGGGACTATAGCAAGGTCCAATAGCCACGTATAGGATGCCACTAGGTACACTGAGTGTTTGCTAGTATAATGGCTTACTTATAATTAGTTGGAGTGTGCAACGCAGGCAGATGCGCTCTGCAAATGTCTTGGCACTAGTGGGACTATAGCAAAGTCCAATAGCCACAGATAGGATGCCACTAGGTACACTGAGTGTTTGCTAGTATAATGGCTTACTTATAATTAGTTGGAGTGTGCAACGCAGGCAGATGCGCTCTGCAAATGTCTTGGCACTAGTGGGACTATAGCAAGGTCCAATAGCCACGTATAGGATGCCACTAGGTACACTGAGTGTTTGCTAGTATAATGGCTTACTTATAATTAGTTGGAGTGTGCAACGCAGGCAGATGCGCTCTGCAAATGTCTTGGCACTAGTGGGACTATAGCAAGGTCCAATAGCCACGTATAGGATGCCACTAGGTACACTGAGTGTTTGCTAGTAAAATTGCTTAGTTTAAAAAAGTTGGAGTGTGCAATGCAGGCAGACGTGCTCTGCAAATGTCTTTGCACTAGTGGGACTATAGCAAAGTCCAATAGCCACAGATAGGATGCCACTAGGTACACTGAGTGTTTGCTAGTATAATGGCTTACTTATAATTAGTTGGAGTGTGCAACGCAGGCAGATGCGCTCTGCAAATGTCTTGGCACTAGTGGGACTATAGCAAAGTCCAATAGCCACGTATAGGATGCCACTAGGTACACTGAGTGTTTGCTAGTAAAATTGCTTAGTTTAAAAAAGTTGGAGTGTGCAATGCAGGCAGACGTGCTCTGCAAATGTCTTTGCACTAGTGGGACTATAGCAAAGTCCAATAGCCACAGATAGGATGCCACTAGGTACACTGAGTGTTTGCTAGTATAATGGCTTACTTATAATTAGTTGGAGTGTGCAACGCAGGCAGATGCGCTCTGCAAATGTCTTGGCACTAGTGGGACTATAGCAAAGTCCAATAGCCACATATAGGATGCCACTAGGTACACTGAGTGTTTGCTAGTATAATGGCTAAGTTAAAATTAGTTGGAGTGTGCAACGCAGGCAGATGCGCTCTGCAAATGTCTTGGCACTAGTGGGACTATAGCAAAGTCCAATAGCCACGTATAGGATGCCACTAGGTACACTGAGTGTTTGCTAGTAAAATTGCTTAGTTTAAAAAAGTTGGAGTGTGCAATGCAGGCAGACGTGCTCTGCAAATGTCTTTGCACTAGTGGGACTATAGCAAAGTCCAATAGCCACAGATAGGATGCCACTAGGTACACTGAGTGTTTGCTAGTATAATGGCTTAGTTATAATGAGTTGGAGTGTGCAGAGGACAGGAGGGTACAGTGGCAGGATTGTGGTGCTCTGGGTAGAGGAATGGAAGCCTGCCTTTCTATTCCCTCCTAATGGTGAAATGCAGGGAGGAAATCCCTGACCTTGGCTACACAGATGCTGTTGCTGTTTGCAGGACCTGTCACCTATGGCTCTCTGACCCTGCCGGTTTGAGCCCTTAAAAGGACTGCTATAAAGTGCTCTCCCTATGCTGTCTAACGCTGTGTATGCAGCGCATACAGCTGTATCGGCTATAGGACTCAGGAGGACGGAGCTGCGACAGTGATGTCTGACACCAAAGACGCAGAAGGCAGATAATGGCGTCCGTGAAGAAAATGTCCGGTTTTATAATGCAGGGACATGTGACATGCAGATCCTATCACACATGCCGTTGCTTCTCTGGCTCAAAGTCAACTTAGCTGTGTGTGTGTCTGTGATTGGCTGACATGCTGGCCCGCCCCACAAGACGCGCGCACTTAGGGAAGGAAGACAAGAAAAAAAAAAAAAAATGGCGATCGCCATTATAGAAACAGCAGTGATCTGAAGGCGCTGTTCACGCACACTATACACTGAAATGTGATAATAGTTTGATTCACAGAGTGACTTACACTATTACAGCAGAAACCAAGCTATGATTTAGCTGTTTTTTGGCTGCTAGAACCGTTCTCGAACGTTTCTAGAACTATCGAGCTTTTGCAAAAAGCTCGAGTTCTAGTTCGATCTAGAACATGCCCCAAAATCACTCGAGCCTAGAACTGGAGAACCACGAACCACGAACCGCGCTCAACTCTATCCAGGAGCTTTGGTTCCCTGAGTTTCCAATAGCAAATGTCTAGAAAAAACTCTGTCCATTGGCACAACTCAGCAAGAAAACGAGAAGACCGAGAAGATATATTTCATTTATCTTAATGCCACCTTATTAACAGCACTAAACCCTTCTATTATGTCCCTTAGCCTTTTGAGCTTATCCTCTGGTAAGCGGAAGACCATGCCTCTGGTATCGATCTCAGTGCCTAAAAACTGTATTATAGTAGCCAATCAGAATACAAAAGGATGCATAGGAAGCGTGACTTTATTTCAATATTTTAAAACAATCCAATAAAATGAAGAAAAGTCACTCATACAAGATCCACAGAAGTTGTATAATACATACATAAATCAAAACACTATAAGGCCTGTTTCACACGTCAGTGATTCTGGTACGTTTGTGCTTTTTTTTAAACATAACATAATCACTGAGATACGCAGATCCATTATAATGAATGGGTCTGCTCACACATCAGTGATTTTTCACTGCACGTGTCTCCGTGCGGCGTACCCGCGTGTCCGTGATTGCTGCACGGAGACATGTCCATTTTTTTCTGGCATCACTGATAGGATGTCCATAAGGTGGCAGCAGAGCATAACAGAAAAAGGTGCCTATTGTGCACTGAAAAGACGCAATGTGATGCACCAGATATATAGAGCCCTAATGGATTCACAAATATAAGATATATCATGAATGACTACTGCATAATGAACGCTAGCATGAAAAAAGAAAGGAATCCATAAAAATAAATAATAAATGGTGCACATATGTTAGAGCCCCACCGAAGGACAAAAAAAGTCTGATGGAAATAGAGAGCATATAGGAACAATAAGAATGTGCAACAGAGAGGAAGGTGAGAATGCAGGATCAATCACTGCCTGTCAGATATTAATAATCAGGGAAATAACTCTGGAGCAGACGCACAAATTAGGGTCTTACCTGGTAAGGTAACAAATAATTAATAGTAGTTGCACTCACCTATTAAGGTTGTGCCAGTCACAACCCCTAAATGCACGTTACAAATGGCGACAGCCGCAGCCCCTAGTAGAAGAGCAATAACGTATAGGAGGAAAATCGGGTGCGTGCCGCACTGTCACCAAAGGAAACTGATGTTAATTATTTCATCTCTTTATTCTTTTTTCCAGTCAATGTGTTTCAGAGATCACTGTCTCCTTCATCAGGGCAAAAAAAGAACAGTATGCAATCAAAGGAGGAAGAACCTCTATATATACACATATGGAGCTACGTCAGAGGACTGACTGCTGTATTTCAAATACTGCCGGGATGGTCAACTGTTACAATACCGGCCATAAAAGTTCTCAAGTGATATATTGAGAAACATTTATAAAATCACTGGGGTATAGTGTTTCAAATTTCATCAGCTTTTTGAGACAAAAATCAGAAAAAGAAGAAGAAGGACAAAATGAAAAAAAGAAAAAAAAGAAGAAAAAACAAACAAAAAGGGAGCATTGAGCTCCAGACCCTGTATTGAGTCTTAGAAGTGTAGTGACAAGTGCATCTGTCCACAACCCTGTAAGGGTGAACGGGATGACGGACAAGAAAAATTATGTTCGTGGCAAAAAATGGTGGTGTTGCTATATAAAATTGCATTAAGAATAAAGAAAGGAAAAATTTCTTTATAAAAGTAGTGAAGAAAAAAGTGGAAAAAAGGGGAGTGTAAGCCATTTTACTAATAAATAGTGATGAGCGAGCATGCTTGTTACTACTCGGTACTCGCACGAGTATCACTGTACTCGGTCTACTCGACGGGGACCGAGTAATCTCGCGATACTCGTGCTGTACTCGTGGTCTTCATCCCTGCATGTTGGCGCTCTTTTGAGAGCCAGCCCTCATGCAGGGATTGGCTGGCAGACCACTGCAATGCCACAGCCCTGTTAGTTGTGGAATTGCAGTGATTGGCCGGCCTGCACAGCGTGACCGAGCCTTTATACCGGCGGGCACGCTGTGCTCTGCTCACAGCTATCCAGACAGTCAGTGCAGGGAGAGGGTCGCTGCTTCAGGGAAAGGTTTGCGGCCCTTTATAGCTATTTCCGTAGCAGGGCTGCAAACAGTGTGACCAAAAGTCCTTCTCAGGACTATTCTAGTTGTATACAGGCAGGCAGGGTATAGCCAGGTCGGAGTACAGTAGCAGAGTCCTTCTCAGGACTATTGTTGCTGTATACAGGCAGGGTATAGCCAGGTTGGAATACAGGCTAGTGACCAAAAGAGTCCTTGTCAGGACTATTGTAGCAGTATACAGGCAGGCAGGCAGGCAGGCAGGGTATATAGCCATTCCTAGTGGTGACCGTATACCAGCCTTCATCATATCTGGGGCTGGTGTACACAGTCTAAAACAGTCCTGATAGTGTCAGACTTCTCAGCAATTGTCGCTCCTAAAACCTGTTAGGTTCTTAGTGCGTCCGTGCTTGCATTTAAAAACCGCACGTGTGTGCCTGTCGGTGGCAGCGTACAGGTGCACTTGTGTGCGTTTTTACCAAACTATTATATAACGCACAAGTGTAGTGTATAATACACGTCAGTCAGCAGTGGCTGATAGTGTCAGAGTTCTCGTCATTAATTTTTGCTCCTAAAACCTGTGTTAGGTTCTTAGTGCGTCCGTGCTTGCATTTAAAAACCGCACGTGTGTGCCTGTCGGTGGCAGCGTACAGGTGCACTTGTGTGCGTTTTTACCAAACTATTATATAACGCACAAGTGTAGTGTATAATACACGTCAGTCAGCAGTGGCTGATAGTGTCAGAGTTCTCGTCATTAATTTTTGCTCCTAAAACCTGTGTTAGGTTCTTAGTGCGTCCGTGCTTGCATTTAAAAACCGCACGTGTGTGCCTGTCGGTGGCAGCGTACAGGTGCACTTGTGTGCGTTTTTACCAAACTATTATATAACGCACAAGTGTAGTGTATAATACACGTCAGTCAGCAGTGGCTGATAGTGTCAGAGTTCTCGTCATTAATTTTTGCTCCTAAAACCTGTTAGGTTCTTAGTGCGTCCGTGCTTGCATTTAAAAACCGCACGTGTGTGCCTGTCGGTGGCAGCGTACAGGTGCACTTCTGTGCGTTTTTACCAAACTATTATATAACGCACAAGTGTAGTGTATAATACACGTCAGTCAGCAGTGGCTGATAGTGTCAGAGTTCTCATCATTAATTTTTGCTCCTAAAACCTGTTAGGTTCTTAGTGCGTCCGTGCTTGCATTTAAAAACCGCACGTGTGTGCCTGTCGGTGGCAGCGTACAGGTGCACAATTTGCACAAACTTTAATATAACGCCCAAGTCTAGTGAATACACGTCAGCACAGCATTGCAAAATGCGCAAGGGCGTTGGCAAGGAACAAGGAAGTGGACGTGATGGTGGTGCAGGCAGAGGCCGAGGTCGTGGGCAAGCTCTAATTTTGCCACAACAAAGGGCCACATCTAGTCGCTCGCACGTCCTGTCCCAAATTCTTGGGGACCACAGCAGTACACCGCTCTTGAACCAAGACCAGTGTCAACAGGTTGTTAGTTGGATAGCGGATAATGCTTCCAGTCAGATTGGCACCACCACAAACACTCTGTCTTCCACACGGTCAAGTGTCAGTAGCCGTGATACTGCACCGCACATTTCAGAACCTGATCCTCCTTCCTACCACAAGGCTGAGTACACGTCCTCGGACATTAATGATCCCACACTTGGACACTCGGAAGAGCTGTTCACGTTTCCATTCGCACATTCTGGCCTCTCGCCAGCTCATGTTGAAGTGGGTCATGAGGAGATCGTATGTACAGATGGCCAAATATTTGAGCAGCCACGTTCTCAGGAAGTTGGCAACGTGTCTCAACAAGGGGTGGACGATGATGAGACACAATTGTCAGGAAGTCAGGAGGAGGAGCAGGGTGCGGAAGAGGAAGACGACGTGGTGGATGATCCAGTAACTGACCCAACCTGGCAGGAGGATATGCAGAGCGAGGACAGCAGTGCACAGGGGGAGGGAGGCGTAGCATCCCAACAGGCAGTAAGAAGCAGGGTGGTGGCTCCAGGCAGAAGTCAGGCAACCGTTCCCCGGAACAACAACACGACACAAGGTGCCTGTACAAATGTTAGGTCTTCCCGAGTCTGGCAGTTTTTTAAGTTGGATCCAGATGATTCTAAAAAGGCCATTTGCAACACCTGCCGTGCCAGCATCAGCAGGGGTACCAAAACTAGCAGCCTGACCACCACCAGCATGATCAGGCACATGTCAGCCAAGCACCCGACTTTGTGGGAAGTACAACAGAGTCGAGGAGCAGTGCTTGCTAATGTCACTGCTACGTCTTCGCTGGTTGTGCATGCGAGCCAATCCCCTGTCCATGCTGCCTGCGAACAAGCCTCCTCCGGTCCTGCACCTGCAGTTGCCTACTCAGAAATAACACCATCATCAAGCACGTCCTTGTCCCAGCGCAGCGTTCAGTTATCCATTCAGCAAACCTTTGAACGCAGGCGCAAATACACTGCCAACACCCCACATGCCACAGTTCTAAATGCTAACATTTCGCGACTGCTTGCGCTGGAAATGTTGCCTTTTAGGCTGGTGGAGACAGAAGCATTCCGCGACCTGATGGCGGCAGCTGTCCCACGTTACTCGGTCCCTAGCCGCCACTATTTCTCCCGGTGTGCCGTCCCCGCGTTGCATAACCACGTGTCACAAAACATCACACGTGCCCTGAACAACGCTGTTTCACCCAAAGTCCACCTAACCACAGACACGTGGACAAGTGCTTGTGGGCAAGGCCGCTACATCTCGTTGACGGCACACTGGGTTAATATTGTGGAAGCTGGGACCCAGTCTGAGCGAGGGACGGAACACGTCCTTCCCACACCAAGGTTTGCAGGCCCTACCTCAGTCAGTGTTTCACCCACACTCTACAGCTCCGGAATGTCATGCTCTTCAGCCTCCTCCTCCTCCTGCGCATCCTCATCCACTGTACCCTCCACACCAGTCCCAAGCTGGAAGCACTGCAGCACTGCCTCGGCGAAGCGGCAACAGGCTGTGCTGAAGCTAATCTGCATAGGTGACAAACCCCACAATGCAGAAGAGCTGTGGACAGCTCTGAAACAGCAGGCAGATCACTGGCTCACACCTCTGAACCTAAAGCCAGGAAAGGTCGTGTGTGACAATGGCCGGAACCTGGTGGCGGCTTTGAGGCGAGGCCAGCTGACACATGTTCCATGCGTGGCCCATGTGCTCAACCTCGTGGTTCAGCGGTTTCTAAAGTCATACCCAGAGCTGTCTAATCTGCTGGTAAAAGTTCGCCGCCTGTCTGCACATTTTCGAAAGTCACCTACTGCTTCAGCCGGCCTTGCCGGCTTTCAGCGCAGTTTGCATCTTCCGGCTCACAGACTGGTGTGTGATGTCCCCACGCGTTGGAATTCAACTCTGCACATGTTGGTCAGGATATGTGAGCAGAAGAGGGCAGTTGTTGAGTACCTGCATCACCTAAGCCGTCGGGAAATGGGTCAAACTCCACACATAACACCTGAGGAGTGGAGATGGATGTCCGACCTATGTACCATCCTCCAAAACTTTGAGGACTCCACCAAGATGGTGAGTGGTGATGACGCCATTATTAGCGTCACCATACCGCTACTCTGCCTTCTAAAACGGTCTCTGCTCAAAACCAAACATGATGCATTGCAGGCGGAGCGCGATGAGTTGCAGCAAGAAACAGTAGTGGGTGTGGGTGATAACACACAGCCCAGCCTCGTCTCATCACAACGTGCAGTGGAGGACTATGACGAGGAGGAGGATGAAGACATGGAGCAAATCTCCGGCCAAATTGAGGATATGACATGCACACCAGTCATATCCTCGGTTCAGCGTGGCTGGCCAGAGGACAGGGTAGATGAGGAGGAGGAGGAGGAGGAGGAGGACAGCATGTTCAGTCAACGTGTTGGTCAGGCTACTGAAGTCCTGGCTGTTAAGAGTCTGGCGCACATGGCTGACTTTATGGTAAGCTGCCTGTCTCGTGACCCTCGCGTTAAGAACATCTTGGCCGACAATCATTACTGGTTGGTAACACTGTTAGACCCACGCTACAAGGAGAACTTTATGTCTCTTATTCCCGAGGCGGAGAGGTCAACCAAAATGCAGCAGTTCCGGAAGGCCATAGTCACGGAAGTAGGCAAAGCATTCCCCTCACAAAACGCTAGCGGCATAGGTCAGGAATCAGTGGACAACCAAGGCGTACAGCCGAGAGAGGCACAAGTCCAATCCGCCAGAGGTAGGGGAACAGTCTTTAAGATGTGGGACAGTTTTCTCAGCCCCTCACGTACCACAGCCCCTGAGGTGCGGGGTAGTGCCACAAGAAATCCTAAGTTTGCCCAGATGCTCAAGGAGTACCTTGCAGATCGAACAACTGTACTCCGACATTCCTCTGTGCCTTACAATTATTGGGTATCCAAGGTGGACACGTGGCATGAATTGGCTCTCTACGCCTTGGAAGTCCTGGCCTGCCCTGCCGCTAGCGTTTTGTCAGAGCGTGTTTTTAGTGCCGCAGGTGGAATCATTACAGATAAACGCACCCGCCTGTCAACTGAAAATGCTGACAGGCTGACTCTGATCAAGATGAACAAGGGTTGGATTGGGCCAGACTTCACCACACCACCAGCAAATGAGAGCGGAATTTAAAGTTTGTAACGGGAATTTGCCATGTACCTCCAGTCACCCATGGGTACACACTTCTGGACTTTGGATAATCGCTGGACTGCTCCTCCTTCTCCTCATGCGCCACCATGATGACCGTTACAAGAGTTAGGCCTTTGTTTCAGGTATACCCCCAGTGGTAAATTTTTTCGCCCATTCTTTGCAGAATGGACATTACAACGACAGGAGACCCGCTCCTTTGCAATGGGAACAATGTTTTGAGGCCCTCATGCACGTCTCTATGCAGGGACAACGTGGAGCCTCCCAATTTTTGGCTGCCCTGCCAAAGGGCTATACTATAATACACCCACTTCCTGACAATGGACACTTAATGTTTTGAGGCCCTCATGCACGTCTCTATCCAGGGACAACGTGGAGCCTCCCAATTTTTGGCTGCCCTGCCAAAGGGCTATACTACAAAAGACCCACTTCCTGACAATGGACACTTAATGTTTTGAGGCCCTCATGCACGTCTCTATCCAGGGACAACGTGGAGCCTCCCAATTTTTGGCTGCCCTGCCTAAGGGCTATACTATAATACACCCACTTCCTGACAATGGACACTTAATGTTTTGAGGCCCTCATGCACGTCTCTATCCAGGGACAACGTGGAGCCTCCCAATTTTTGGCTGCCCTGCCAAAGGGCTATACTACAAAAGACCCACTTCCTGACAATGGACACTTAATGTTTTGAGGCCCTCATGCACGTCTCTATCCAGGTACAACGTGGAGCCTCCCAATTTTTGGCTGCCCTGCCTAAGGGCTATACTATAATACACCCACTTCCTGACAATGGACACTTAATGTTTTGAGGCCCTCATGCACGTCTCTATCCAGGGACAACGTGGAGCCTCCCAATTTTTGGCTGCCCTGCCAAAGGGCTATACTATAATACACCCACTTCCTGACAATGGACACTTAATGTTTTGAGGCCCTCATGCACGTCTCTATCCAGGGACAACGTGGAGCCTCCCAATTTTTGGCTGCCCTGCCAAAGGGCTATACTACAAAAGACCCACTTCCTTCCAATGGGCACTTCAGGTTTACAGGCCCTCATGCACGTCTCTATCCAGGGACAACGTGGAGCCTCCCAATTTTTGGCTGCCCTGCCTAAGGGCTATACTATAATACACCCACTTCCTGACAATGGACACTTAATGTTTTGAGGCCCTCATGCATGTCTCTATCCAGGGACAACGTGGAGCCTCCCAATTATTGGCTGCCCTGCCAAAGGGCTATACTACAAAAGACCCACTTCCTTCCAATGGGCACTTCAGGTTTACAGGCCCTCATGCACGTCTCTATCCAGGGACAACGTGGAGCCTCCCAATTTTTGGCTGCCCTGCCAAAGGGCTATACTACAAAAGACCCACTTCCTTCCAATGGGCACTTCAGGTTTACAGGCCCTCATGCACGTCTCTATCCAGGGACAACGTGGAGCCTCCCAATTTTTGGCTGCCCTGCCTAAGGGCTATACTATAATACACCCACTTCCTGACACTGGACACTTAATGTTTTGAGGCCCTCATGCACGTCTCTATCCAGGGACAACGTGGAGCCTCCCAATTTTTGGCTGCCCTGCCTAAGGGCTATACTACAATAGACCCACTTCCTTACAATGGGCACTTCAGGTTTACAGGCCATCATGCACGTCTGTATGCAGGGGCATTGGTGAACCTCACAATTTTGGACTGCCCTGGCAAAGGAAAATACTACAAAGACTCAGTTCCTCAAAATGGGCACATTAGACTCAGAGGCCTTTATGTACGTCTCTTCTCAGGGACATCGGAGTGCCACACAATGTTTTACGTAAAATCTTTCATGTATTGATCTCAAAAAGTAACATACATTAGCTCTATCTCACTATTGGGTATGTGCCCTTAACATTTCCGCTATGAAAAATCATTTTGGTGTCATTTTGGAAGGTTTTCTGGTGAGTCCGTAAAAATGGCGTAAAACGCGGACAAAATTATTCACAGCTGTGACTTTTGAGTGATAAATGCTTCAAGGGGTCTTCCCCATGCTGTTGCCATGTCATTTGAGCACTCTTCGGAGACTTTTGTGCCATTTTTAGGGTTTCTACATGCTGCCGGTGGTCATTTCACAAAAATACTCGGGTCTCCCATAGGATAACATTGGGCTCGGTGCTCGGGCCGAGTACACGAGTATCTTGGGAGGCTCGGCCCGAGCTTCGAGCACCCGAGCTTTTTAGTACTCGCTCATCACTACTAATAAACCTAAAAAATAAAAATAAATTGAATAAAAATCATGAATGTTGTGTTATAACAGGAAATTCGGTGTAAGAATGAATATCCGGGATGAGAGTTCAGCGAATGAGTTATAGAAATTGTTACAAAAAGGAGTGTGTACGGTTTATGCGTAAATTTTCAGAATGCGTACATGAAAATTATATGTATGTGAGAATGTCCCCCATGCTTTGTAAAAAGTTATTTATGAAAATGTAAATAAAATATATAAAAATGCCTAATTATTTATAATTTATGAGAAAGATATATATGTATGGAAGAATGTTATAAGGTGTCCAAGAACCATAAAGAAAAAGGGTGCATATATAATGTTAGAGGTCTAGAGTTCCACCAGGCTATATCACCCCTAAAGAAATAGAAAGAAGACCTTACTACCTGTGTACCCCAAAAAAAGCTATATTTCTTAGCCAGGATTATGGTGGAGATATGCACAAGTGAAATAAGAATATAAAGTAATACAATAAGATTATAAAACCAATATGTGTGCATTCATGCACCACCCGGTACGCTACCCTTGCCAAATTGCTCACTCTAGATCCCCACACGATCCATGAAGCCGTTCCCCCGGTCACACCGCCTGCTGCCGGTTCCCACTCATCCCTGGGGGAGTTAGGCGAGTGGTATCGAGAGCTACATGTCGGCACTGATGATATCCCCATACACCACAAGGAAGGGGTATACCGGGTGGTACAGGAGTATGAGCGGGTTTTTAGCAAGCACCCTCTAGATTTTGGGCAGATTAAAGGGGTTCAACACCACATCCCTACCGGTACACACTCCCCTATTAAAGAGAGATACAGGCCTATTCCCCCTGCGCACTACCAATGCGCCAAAGACATGTTGAGGAACATGAAGGAGGCAGGGGTTATTAGGGACAGCTGTAGTCCCTGGGCCGCTCCGTTGGTGCTGGTTAAGAAGAAGGATGGCACCATGCGGATGTGTGTGGATTACCGGAAGATTAACCAGATAACGCATAAGGATGCTTACCCTCTGCCCCGCATCAAAGAGTCCCTGGCCTCGCTGAGAACCGCTAACTACTTCTCCACCCTTGACCTCACCAGCGGGTACTGGCAGGTGGCCGTGGCACCGGAAGACCGAGAGAAGACTGCCTATGGGACCGTTTTGCTGTACTTGGATGATGTGATTGTGTACTCACAGACGTATGAAGCCCACCTGGAGCACCTAGCCGAGGTGTTCGCGTCCCTTGCCAAGTATGGGATGAAGTTGAAGCCCTCAAAGTGTCATCTGCTGAAACCCAGAGTGCAGTACCTAGGACATGTGGTTGGTGCGGAAGGTGTCGCCCCCAACCCCGAGAAGATCACCGCCATCCAAGACTGGCCGAGACCGACCACAGTGAGGGAAGTGAGGCAGTTTCTGGGCCTGGTGGGATATTACCGTCGCTTCATTAAGGGGTACACAAAGATGGCTGCCCCCATGCAAGACCTCCTCGTAGGACAGACCAAGGGTGGTAGATCCCTAGTAGCCCCATTGGTGTGGGAAGAAAAGCATGAGGAATCCTTCCGCCAGCTGAGAACAGCCCTGACCGGAGAGGAAATCCTAGCGTACCCTGACTACAGCCGCCCATTCATCCTCTACACCGACGCCAGCAATGTGGGCTTGGGGGCTGTTCTATCCCAGGTCCAAGACAGAAGGGAAAAGGTAATAGCTTATGCTAGCCGAAAACTCCGACCGACTGAGAGGAACCCTGAGAACTACATCTCCTTCAAGCTTGAGCTCTTGGCACTGGTGTGGGCTATCACCGAGCGGTTCCGCCATTACCTGGCAGCAGCCAAGTTCACCGCGTACACAGACAATAACCTGCTGACCCATCTAGATACGGCCAAGCTGGGCGCGTTGGAGCAGCGGTGGGTGACCAGGTTAGCCAACTACGATTTCACCATCAAGTACCGGGCCGGCCGTACCAACGTCAATGCCAATGCACTCTCCCGGATGCCCCACCTGTCGGAAGAGGGGCCAGAGGATGATGACCTCGAAGAGATCGAGTTGCCTGCATTTCACCGGCCATTCACTGAGAAGGTGCACGTCTACCAACAACGGGTGAACCTGGATCCGCTGCCCCGACAGGACTGGCAGGAAGCTCAGGACCAGGCACCTGCTGTCCGCCTGGTCAAGACTCTAGTGGAACAGGGTTCTGCTGGGATAGACCCTGCTGCCCCTGCCGAAGCCCAACGTCTGTGGCAAGAACAGACCCGGCTATACCTACACCAGGGGAAGTTGTATCGCGAGCTGATTAATCCAAAGACTCACGAGAAGATCCGCCAGCTGGTGATTCCCCAGGCTAACGTGCCCACCGTCCTGCAAGCATACCATGATGGTGCAGTGCACTTCGGGTGGAAGAAGCTAGAGATGTTGTTAAGAGAGCGGTTCTATTGGAGTGGAATGCGGGAATCTGTGGAGGCCTGGTGCCGAGAATGTGGCCCTTGCGCATTGAGAAGGAAGGACGAGGCCAGCCAGAAGGCACCCCTACACCCGATCATTACACACCAACCGCTGGAGCTGGTTGCCCTTGACCATGTAAAGCTCACCCCCAGCCGAAGTGGGTACACCTACGCTCTGACCATCGTAGACCACTACTCGAGGTTCCTGGTGGTTGTCCCAGTTAAGGACTTAACCGGCCGCACCGCTGCTAAGGCTTTCCAGGCTTATTTCTGTTGACCGCATTGGTACCCGGAGAGGGTGCTTACCGACCAGGGTCCGGCCTTTGAAGCAGAGGTATTCCAGGAATTCTGCCAGTTGTACGGCTGCAAGAAAATCCGGACCACGCCTTACCACGCCCAAACCAATGGCATTTGTGAAAAGATGAACCACTTGGTCCTGGGCCTCCTCAAGACGTTACCACTGGAAGAGCGGAACCTGTGGCTGGAGAAGCTACCTGACCTGGTCGATATGTACAACAAAATCCCTTCCAGCTCTACGAAATGCACTCCAGCATACCTGATGAGAGCTCGTCCCGGCCGGCTACCAGTGGATCTGGAAATGGGCTTGGAAGCTTCAGAAGCACTCCTGTCGACAGCTGAATGGGACACTCGGCGGAGGACACAGTACCGACAGGTCCAGGAGTATGTTGAAAAGAACTTGTGCCGGAGTCGGGGACAACAGGAGCAGTGCTTCAACAAGAAGGCGCCTGCCGGTTCCTTCCAACCTGGGGATGTAGTGCTGAAGCGGAAAAGAAGGGCCCACAAGCTGGATGATCAATGGGAAAAAACCCCGTATGTAGTCCAGCCCACAGGATGGGAGAATGGGAAGGCCTACCAGATCAGCCGTGACCAGGGGGGGACTTTGGCCACGGTTTCCCGAGACCACCTGAAGAAGTGCCCACCAGCATTGAGAGTAGCGGATGAGGCTCCAGTTCCCAGTCCAGTGGAGAAGGAAAAAGAGGTAATCCACACCATGATGGGTGATTTTCCAGCAGACTGGCCTACACAGAACGGTGCGGTGATCCTTCCAGTGATACTGTTCCCACAACCCGTGGATGAAGAAATGATGGAAACGGTTAACCGCGAGCCAGTGCCCAGGGATGTACCTGTACCCAGCTCCCCTACGCCTCCGCCTGCCCCACATGATAGCAGGGAGGAGGAACTGACTGTTCCCTCTGCCCCACTGCCTGTCACCACTGACACCGGACCCCGAAGGTCCACTCGCCCCAACCTAGGTAGACCCCCACTTAGGTACAGGGAAACTACTCTTTAAAAGGGGGGGGCTTTATGTGTTGAGTGTACCAGTTTGAAAGTTTTAAATGATAAGTAAAGATGATCAACCAAAGAAGTTTACCTGATTGAACCGTGATTAAACCGGCCGTTGCCGGCAACTGTTGTCCCCGTAGGGACTGTGCAACCATTGCGTAAGGAACTGCTTACGGACAAGCCCGAGAACTTGCAGGGCAACCACAAACTTAGTGCAATGTAAATAAAAATGTTTGTTGGCTTGACACCGTTACCGCCTCCGGAGAGGCTGATTTGGGAGGATGGGCCTGGAGGAAAGGGATGGCCTAGGCCCGCCACTACCGTAACCGGTGGCGATCCTCCGGGGGTTCAGGGGTCCCCTTGGACGTGGGCCCCCTGAAAGAGACAGAACCCGCTCGGGCAACTTGGTGCTGGACTGGGGTCAAGGGGTGCTGCCCGCTTCTTAGGGGCAGCATCAGGGCCAGGTTGTTTGGGTGGGAGAAGAGCGGAAGCTGTACCGTTGTAAAATGTTTATGATGCTTTTACATGTTTTACCGTTTTATTCTTTTTCAGTTGTGAAAATAAAACCGGTGATGGACGGGCAGCCCGCGGACGGTCTGCATTTTACTATAGGGGAATGTGGCGCCCTGGACAAGCCAGGTCGTCACAGGTACTACACCAACACACTCTACACTCCGGCTAGGCACACCGAAGCTAAACACAAATCCTAGTTGCCTTCCTCCAGGGGCTGATGTCCACACCAGGGGGTGGGCCAGGCGGTTGATCCCACCCACCGAGGAGTTCACAGTCCTGGAGGCGGGAAAAGGAGTCAGATTAGAGATCAGTTTTGGAGTTAGAGAAGTGAAGAGGAGAGGAGACTGACCGTGTCCGGGTGTGTGGCCCGGGCACTCAGCAAGGTTGGCAGACGGTGGTGACCTTCTGCAGGAGAGGCTGATTGGAGTGAACCGTACGGACCGGGGATGGGCGGTGGCCCGCCGGTACCAGATCGGGGAGTGAAGAGAAGCCAGCACCATCCGGCAGGGCCTACGGACCCCAACCGGGCTAGGAGTCGCCGTAAAACCGGTCAAATCCGTTAGCGACAGGAACCTCCAGGGTTTCCCAGCAGTCAAGACCCGATTGAAGGCAACAGCTCACACCGTAGAGGGAAGCACAGTCACCGCCAAGGCTACAGTTCCCAGGGCCAGAGCCTGCGGGCAAAAGGGGCTCCCTCAGCATCCATCCAAGCTGGGGAGCGGGTTACCGGTGGGAAGCCCGCTAGATTTTGGGGGAATAAAAGGGGTCCAACACCACATCCCCACAGGTGCACACCCACCCATCAAAGAGAGCTATAAGCCAATACCACCTTCACATTGCCAGTGTACCAAGGACATGTTGAGCAACATGAAGGCGGCTGGGGTTATCCGTGACAGTTGTAGCCTTTGGGCAGCTCTGTTGATCCTGTTAAAAAAGAAGGACGGCACCACTCCCCGTATTGAGGAATCGCTAGCTGCATTGAGAACTGCAAATTATTTTTCTACCCTTGATCTCACTAGTCACTATTGGCAAGTGTCCGTTGCTGAGGCAGACCGGGAGAAGACCGCCTTCGCCACCCCTATGGGTCTCTGCGAGTTCAAAAGCATGCCCTTCGAGCTGTGCAATGCGCCAGGAACCTTCCAGAGGCTGATGGAATGCTGCTTGGGACAAGATTTTAGGGTGTATAAAAAGGGAGATTAGATCCCGTGATCCCAACGTATTGTTACACCTCTATAAATCACTTGTAAGGCTACATCTGGAATATGGGAACCAGTTTTGGGCTCCACATTTTAATAAGGACATTCAGAAGTTAGAGTCAGTTCAAAGGTGGGCAACTAGACTACTACAAGGAATGGAAGGCCTCCCATATGATGACAAGTTGAAAAAGTTATTAAGTGATTATTGGCTGCAATGGGGCTTTCTGGCTGGTGCCAGCCTCTCTTCTTAGCACACAGGAACCACAATCCCTACACCATGCTTCAATGGATTCTCTCATCCCAGCCCAGTAAAACTACATATTTTACACAGTCATAAGCAGCCAAAAGGGATCTATTCTATTCAATTGCAAATGATCTAGATAAGACTGAGAATAAGATACTGCACGGGACATAGCAGAGTTGGTCAAGTTGAGTGGAGATGAGTTTGCTATTTGGCACAGCTTTTTGCATCAATAAAGCAAGTAAAAGGTGTGAAAGATAAAAAAAAGGGTGAAAGTGTGAAAAGTGAATTGGCCAAATTGAGGTGCATATAAAGTTTTTGCTTTCTTTCAATTCACTAATGGGGCTCATTTGAATCAGGTGAATTGAGTTCTGCTTTTGGAAACTGGGTTAAGAAGGGGTGCACCGGTCCTGGAGGTACTGCAATACCAGGTCAATGCGTGCAGTGGACAGAGCAAGATTTTTTCCATCTCCTTGTTCTAAAAATCCATTTAATATATGGTCCCCAGAGAGGGGACGTATCAGATATTAAACTGATAAGAACAGATTTAATTTTTTTTTTTTCTGTTTATCAGTAGGACTTCAAAATAACAAAGGTGATCGCCTCCCGTTGCCTGGGAACCGTCCAGGCACAAGAGGGCTATGTGTCACCAGAAGGCGCACACACTTCCTCAAGGCCGGCAGACCTTGAGGCACCTTCCAGTACCGACCAAGGTAGCGTCCTCCGAAACTACACTTGATCTTAGCCAAAAGGCCGAGAAGCTATAACCCGAATTGGTTACGGCCTTGAGTGGCACCCTGGCCTATACCGGACACATCTTAGGGAGAGGGAGACAAACCCACGCCTACAGAAGACATTTTGTCACCCAAGCCAACCCTTGAAAAGGCTGTTTTGCAGAGCAAAAACAAGAAGAATGGTGCTTTTTGCAGCCGCCGCCCACTGCAATGAATCTGAATAACTCCTCCTTTTGGACACAAGCACCTCCCCTCCCCCTTGCAGTCTTTCCAATTCATGATACAAAAAGACGGACGGACAGGACAGGACAGGACAGGCTGCCTGACTTTCCGTCACTGCCACCCTTTGCCATCCTTGCCCGTAGAAAGCCCTTTCATCATCCCCAAACCCTAATCTTTTCCCTTCCCTTCCCAGATGCGTCTCACTCCCTTTCATTAGGAAGTGAGCGCAGCCTTTTCTCCGTTCTGCACATGCGCGACGTTAAACACAAATGCGCAGGCGTGCGTTCCATTACCCTCACTGCATTCCACTCCCATACAGGAAGTGGGCGCAGTTATTACTACGGTCGCACATAAAAGAACCCACGGCCACCACTGCACATAGCTGACTCCACCACAGGACACCCACTTCTACACCAACGCAGGTAAGACAGGATCGGCACCTCTATGCTCCCGTTACAATCAGGCTCAGTCACCATGTGATAACGCTCTCAACTCTTTAGTTGCAGGCTCCCCTTGCTTCACCTCCACTGGCTGTGCTGCCATTTCCTCTCCCACCTGGAAGGTATACTTTATTCCACTATTTTCCTGTTTCTCTCTTCCCCCTTTTCCCATAACCTACTTTTATCTGCATTTGTGGGGTATCTATATGCTATTTACATCATAGTTTTATTCATTAATATGGAAGGGAAGAGTGCCCATGAGAGTGTTGAACTGCGGAGAGCAAGAGATTAAGCTGCTCCGATTTGCCACCATTGATAAGCTGTTCTCAGTAGATACACATGCTATCCAAACAGCAGCATCCACCATTGCTTCAGCCCACCCATTCAGTGACAGCTCACCAAGTCAGCCAGAGGAGTGGTGTAAGGAATTACACGTAGGCACTGACTCCACACCTTCACATCACAAGAAGGGGGTCTACAGGCTAGTGCAAGAATACGAGCAAGTCTTCAGCAAACATCCGCTAGACTTTTGAAGAATAAAAGGGGTCAAACACTACATCCCCACAAGTGCACACCCACCCATCAAAGAGAGATATAAGCCAAAACTACCTGCACATTACCAGTGTACCAAGGACATGTTGAGCAACATGAAGGAGGCTGGGGTTATCCGTGACAGTTGTAGCCTCTGGGCAGCTCCGTTGGTCCTGTTAAAGAAGAAGGACAGCACCACTCCCCTGTATTGAGGAATAGCTAGCTGCATTGAGAACTGCAAATTATTTTTCTACCCTTGATCTCACTAGTCGCTATTGGCAAGTGTCCGTTGCTGAGGCAGACCGGGAGAAGACCGCCTTTGCCACCCCGATGGGTCTCTGCGAGTTCAAAAGCATGCCCTTCGAGCTGTGCAATTTGCCAGGAACCTTCCAGAGGCTGATGGAATGCTGCTTGGGACACCGAAACTTTGAAACGGTACTGCTATACCTTTATGATGTTATTGTTTATTCTAAAGCAAACAAGATTTTAGGGTGTATAAAAAGGGAGATTAGATCCGGTGATCCCAACGTATTGTTACCCCTCTATAAATCACTTGTAAGGCCACATCTGGAATATGGGGTAAAGTCCTGAGCAGGTTGATAACCATTGGTTTGAGCATGGTAGGGTGTAGTGCGCATCTTCCTGCATCGGTAAAAGCTGCAGAAGTCCTTGAAGATTTCCGCTTCAAAGGCTGTGCCTTGATCTGTGAGGACTCTCTCTGAGTAGCCATGAGGTCTGCATAAGTGTGCTTGGAAGACCTTCGCTGCAGTATGGGCCATTAGATCTTTGACTTGTACCACAACCATAAATCTCGAGTAGTTGTCTACCATCGTAAGTGCATACGTGAGCTCGCCTCGATATTCTGCAACAAAACTCCCTTTTTCGATTTCAGTTTCAGCAAACACTCCTCTTCCTGTAGAAAATATTTATCATTACCTAAGACAGTCATTCTAATGCATGACAATATTAAGGCAATTTAGTTAAAACTTGTTTTAACTCACCTTTAAGGGGATTGATGTATTTCATGGTCAATCCAGGTTTGTCAGTGATGGCACTGACATAATGTATGGCGTCTTTTTCGGGCGTTATCCTTTGCCTTTTCATTGTGAAAATCCAGTTGCCTATATCAAAGCAAATTCTACTACTTGTAAAGTATGCAGAAAATGAAATGTAGAACATATAACATCAACTGCTTAGGAACGCATCATAGGTTAGTACTTAAAAGGATATTGTCATGTTCTAGTCATAATGCAAGCTGGACATTTTTCATGTTACCCTGTAATCGCCGGCCTGTTCTAATGCTCACAAGCCAAGATATAGGCTCAGCTGCTAAGGCTTCCCTCTGCCTTCTGAATGAAACTTGAATATGTCTGGGTCACTGTGTATATAGCAGGTGCTCAGAAAAAATAAGAGTCAATTCAATAGAAATAGCTCTGGCACACTATAGTGATCAATAACGTAAGAAAAGAACTCTTGGAATGCTGAAAATTCTTTATTTGTGCAAAAGGATAATTCATCCAACGTTTCGACCTTGTTTTTAGGTCTTTATCAAGGATAAAGTTATCTAAGATCATAAAGGGTTACAAAACCATATAAACACGTAATTAGTACATAGTACAACATAACAGTACAATATATTGCTACTTGAGAGTACAATGGGTCAAATGACCATGATGCACATACAAAAAATTTTTCCAAAGCCATAGTGAAAACATTTGTACTGAGGAAAGAAAATTTCCACATGACCTATCTGGAGAAACATTCTGGATCAAACAACCAAAAATAGTCAAGCAGGTAAATACACACCTATATGGATAACAGGATGATATGTGTTCAATTGTATAGCGTCATTGCCATTAAGGTACAAATGGAAAACTTGCAATCCTATATAGTGAAGGAAATGAACACATATCATATCAAAGAACACAGGAACATGGGTGTGAGAAAAACCTCAATGTTTATACTTTGTTCTTTATAATGGTGTGAACATGTATATGTCTCAGTACCTTATGCACGTGAGAATTCTAGTGAGTAGATCATGAAAGCCTATTTCAGAACTGGAATCGGTAAATAATTGTAGGTGGAATCTAAATGAAAAGATGGTACAAGTGTTATCATGACACGTGGGCTATAACACAATGGACCGTGTGACAAAGAAGAAAGGAGAGAAAGAAGAGGAAGAAAATGCAACTACCTGTAACATTACGTGATAGTCACTGGTAAGTATCACTTGACAATTCAAATGAAAAAGGATTCCTTTATTAAAGGGTTCTCAGTCGCCTCAGGATCATGAAATACTAGGGTAAATGATATGAGAATGGGTAAGAAGCACCACTAAAGGAAATATGAGATGCAGGACATATATCTATAAACCCCTGAACTACATGATAGAAATAAAAAGAAGAAAAAAAGAAAAAAAAGAAGAAAGAAGAAGAACACATAGAATGCGGAAAGAGAATGGGTACAACTACCTGAGTT
This sequence comes from Anomaloglossus baeobatrachus, assembly GCF_048569485.1. Lineage (NCBI taxonomy): Eukaryota > Metazoa > Chordata > Amphibia > Anura > Aromobatidae > Anomaloglossus > Anomaloglossus baeobatrachus. Next base: position 49,880 of record NW_027445064.1, read on the forward strand.
ACTGCAGGGAGGCCCCTGGTTGGTATTGTGAGGGTTAGTGGAATTCCTTCACTGAAGGGTTCTCAGTTGCCTCAGGTTCGTGAAAAATGCTATAGACAAATAATGCCCGGAGAAAAGGGGTTCATATACAGCGAATAATGGTAATACAAGGTACATGTGTCACATGTAATAGTATATATATATATATTGTACTAAGCTCTACACCAGAAATAGAAAGTAGTCCCTCTGCCTTCTGTCTAGGTGCCCTGAGTTATGTCCTGTAAACTGTCACAGGGACCCAGACACACATGTGTAGTAGGGGAATATCCCTGCTGAGATGCCAGTGCTAGAGCACTCGTTTGCTGTGGAGTTGAACGCTATGTGAGCAGTTCTTACCTTCAATGAGCAGAAGTCTCTTTTTTCAGATTTCAATATCTCTGTGGGTATCTGGCAGAAATATGGAATACTCTTTACTGCTAAGACCCTGTACACCACTCCCACTAAAGGGGGCTTTACACGCTGCGACATCGCTAATGCGGAGTCGTTGGGGTCACGGAATTTGTGACGCACATCCGGCCGCATTAGCGATGTTGCTGCGTGTGACACCGATGAGCGATTTTGCATCGCTGCAAAAACGTGCAAAATCGCTCATCGGTGACATGGGTCTCCATTCTCGATTATCGTTACTGCAGCAGTAACGATGTAGTTCGTCGCTCCTGCGGCAGCACACATCGCTCCGTGTGACACCGCAGAAACGAGGAACCTCTCCTTACCTGCCTCCCAGCCGCTATGAGGAAGGAAGGAGGTGGGCGGGATGTTCCGGCCACTCATCTCCGCCCCTCCGCTGCTATTGGGCGGTCGCTCAGTGACGTCGCTGTGACGCCGCACGGACCGCCCCCTTAGAAAGGAGGCGGTTCGCCGGTCACAGCGACGTTGCTGGGCAGGTAAGTATGTGTGACGGGTCTGGTCGGTGTTGTGCAGCATGGGCAGCGATTTGCCCGTGTCGCGCAACAGATGGGGGCGGGTATCCACACTAGCGATATCGGGACCGATATCGCAGTGTGTAAAGTAGCCTTTAATAAACTGTGTAAAGGATTTTAAGTAAAAATCCACAATAAACCAGCGCTAGATGGGTTTTTATAATTTTATTAATAGACCACAAATAAAAAATTTTTTGCTATCCTTGTTTCAAGACAGAGTATTTGATAATATACAATACACTGATTATTACTAAAACCAAGGACCACATAAAACAAGGACCACATAAAATAAAAAATGAAAGTAATGAGAATAAAATTCTTTTGTATAACCAATTAACTTCGAGGTGATACAATATTCACATTGATTTAGTTTTACCAGTCTAATGTAATGCCCCGGCCGGTGGCATATATTTTGTTTGGTTAATAATTTAGACTTATACAATGAAAGATGTACTATACCACCCCTGGCTAACTTACAAGTTTTAAGTTGTACAATATAAGTTTGCGACGTTATATTCATATATAGGAAGGCAAACAATATTGGCAATTTAGTGGCACCCACCATACGTAATCTTACAGCACCTAATAAGGGAGGATTATTTGGCCTGAAAGGTTTTTTTCCATGCAAAAGCTGTATAGTATGTAAGAATACAAAAAATATTTCACGGAAATCCTTCTTACAGGGGCAGTCAGAAGTCATGATTAGAGAATTTATTACATGTCAATCAAAGGGAGTAGTATATTGCATTCAATGTCCCTGTCAGAAAAAATACATTGAGAGAACTATTAGACCCCTATGGAAAAGGGTGGGTGAGCACATTAGAAGTGTTAAAAATAAATGTACTAAGCACCCCCTATCCAGACATTATGTGTTAAAACATGGAGGGTCCTTCAAAGGATCCCAAGTATGGGGCGTACAAAAAATAACTAAGGATTGGAGAGGTGGCGATTTCATTAAAAAAATGTCACGAGCAGAAAGCCAATGGATTTTTGAATTGAACACCTTGAAACCATATGGACTCAATAATAATATAGAACTGTTTGCTTTTAATTAATTTATATTTTTATAGGTAGAGGAGTAATAGGTACTGATAATAATACGGAGAGAAGGAAAAAAAAAAAAAAAAAGCGATTGTCATGGAGATATATGTGTATATATGCATAATATATATTAAAATTGGTGCTTCACTTGCCCAAGGTTGATGTAGATATAAGGGGCTTTTCATATTATAGCAAATTTATATTACACCTTTATGATGTCCTTTTGTTAAATTTATTGTTGAAAAAAAGCATATGCATATATACACATTGTCTTCCCAGTATATGATGATACAAGCAAGGCTATATATAGGTCTTTTTAGAAAAACCTTTAGAAAAACCTTTGCACATAATTATATTATATGGCTATTATGAACGGTCTTTCACAAATTGATATATGTAGTGGTCATTGAATGTTGGTTGAATTTAAACATTGTTTAATTTTATGCAAATTATAACCAATTAAATATATGCATAAATAGTGCTCTAGGCAACAGCTGAGTTATCCTTGAGGAAGGGGGCCGTTACACGCCCCCGAAACGCGCGTCGGATCAGGACTCTGTTTTTGCCTACCTCACCTGTGCGGTGATAACCTGCCAAGTAATCTCTCCCTCGTGTGGAATCAACCGGCTTCCACTGGACACGGTACGGATTGCCTGCTGGAGAGGTTGAGAGGTTACCGCTGACATTTCCTTTGTCTGCAACTAGGATACATTGGTACCTCCAGCGGTTCTGCATTGCTCGCTTGGAAGCGAATCGGAGCCTTGTGTGGTGCTAACCTGCCAAGCAACTTCCTCCTGTGTGGAATCAGTCAGCTGACACTGGATACTGTCTGGACTGCCCGCTGGAGAGGCTGAGTAGTTACCGCTGATCTTATTGTTGTCCGCAGCCAACATCTTGGTGCTTTCAGTGGCTTCGTACTGCTTGATTTCGAAAGTACATTTGGGAGAATACGGGACCGGCTGGTTTGTGGCCTTGTGAAGTGTTATAAAGGCTCTGTAAAGAGGGATGTCGGTAACCATACATCTCCCCCAGAGCCAGCACTAGTCGCGGCCACTGGCCTCAAAACGTCCGCTCTGGAAGTCTAACAGGTCAATCCTGTACATAGCGGTTCCAGCCTAATCAACGGAGAAATCCGGGGTGTTTTTTGCGGTCAAGTTGTTGTGAGGTTTATTCCCCCAGGCCCTGGGGGCGAATATAACGTCGCAAACTTATATTGTACAACTTAAAACTTGTAAGTTAGCCAGGGGTGGTATAGTACATCTTTCATTGTATAAATCTAAATTATTAACCAAACAAAATATATGCCACCGGCCGGGGCATTACATTAGACTGGTAAAACTAAATCAATGTGAATATTGTATCACCTCGAAGTTAATTGGTTATACAAAAGAATTTTATTCTCATTACTTTCATTTTTTATTTTATGTGGTCCTTGTTTTATGTGGTCCTTGGTTTTAGTAATAATCAGTGTATTGTATATTATCAAATACTCTGTCTTGAAACAAGGATAGCAAAAAATTTTTTATTTGTGGTCTATTAATAAAATTATAAAAACCCATCTAGCGCTGGTTTATTGTGGATTTTTACTTAAAATCCTTTACACAGTTTATTAAAGGCTACTTTACACACTGCGATATCGGTCCCGATATCGCTAGTGTGGATACCCGCCCCCATCTGTTGCGCGACACGGGCAAATCGCTGCCCATGCTGCACAACACCGACCAGACCCGTCACACATACTTACCTGCCCGGCGACGTCGCTGTGACCGGCGAACCGCCTCCTTTCTAAGGGGGCGGTCCGTGCGGCGTCACAGCGACGTCACTGAGCGACCGCCCAATAGCAGCGGAGGGGCGGAGATGAGTGGCCGGAACATCCCGCCCACCTCCTTCCTTCCTCATAGCGGCTGGGAGGCAGGTAAGGAGAGGTTCCTCGTTTCTGCGGTGTCACACGGAGCGATGTGTGCTGCCGCAGGAGCGACGAACTACATCGTTACTGCTGCAGTAACGATAATCGAGAATGGAGACCCATGTCACCGATGAGCGATTTTGCACGTTTTTGCAGCGATGCAAAATCGCTCATCGGTGTCACACGCAGCAACATCGCTAATGCGGCCGGATGTGCGTCACAAATTCCGTGACCCCAACGACTCCGCATTAGCGATGTCGCAGCGTGTAAAGCCCCCTTTAGTGGGAGTGGTGTACAGGGTCTTAGCAGTAAAGAGTATTCCATATTTCTGCCAGATACCCACAGAGATATTGAAATCTGAAAAAAGAGACTTCTGCTCATTGAAGGTAAGAACTGCTCACATAGCGTTCAACTCCACAGCAAACGAGTGCTCTAGCACTGGCATCTCAGCAGGGATATTCCCCTACTACACATGTGTGTCTGGGTCCCTGTGACAGTTTACAGGACATAACTCAGGGCACCTAGACAGAAGGCAGAGGGACTACTTTCTATTTCTGGTGTAGAGCTTAGTACAATATATATATATATACTATTACATGTGACACATGTACCTTGTATTACCATTATTCGCTGTATATGAACCCCTTTTCTCCGGGCATTATTTGTCTATAGCATTTTTCACGAACCTGAGGCAACTGAGAACCCTTCAGTGAAGGAATTCCACTAACCCTCACAATACCAACCAGGGGCCTCCCTGCAGTAACTCAGGTAGTTGTACCCATTCTCTTTCCGCATTCTATGTGTTCTTCTTCTTTCTTCTTTTTTTTCTTTTTTCTTCTTTTTATTTCTATCATGCAGTTCAGGGGTTTATAGATATATGTCCTGCATCTCATATTTCCTTTAGTGGTGCTTCTTACCCATTCTCATATCATTTACCCTAGTATTTCATGATCCTGAGGCGACTGAGAACCCTTTAATAAAGGAATCCTTTTTCACTTGAATTGTCAAGTGATACTTACCAGTGACTATCATGTAATGTTACAGGTAGTTGCATTTTCTTCCTCTTCTTTCTCTCCTTTCTTCTTTGTCACACGGTCCATTGTGTTATAGCCCACGTGTCATGATAACACTTGTACCATCTTTTCATTTAGATTCCACCTACAATTATTTACCGATTCCAGTTCTGAAATAGGCTTTCATGATCTACTCACTAGAATTCTCAAGTGCATAAGGTACTGAGACATATACATGTTCACACCATTATAAAGAACAAAGTATAAACATTGAGGTTTTTCTCACACCCATGTTCCTGTGTTCTTTGATATGATATGTGTTCATTTCCTTCACTATATAGGATTGCAAGTTTTCCATTTGTACCTTAATGGCAATGACGCTATACAATTGAACACAAATCATCCTGTTATCCATATAGGTGTGTATTTACCTGCTTGACTATTTTTGGTTGTTTGATCCAGAATGTTTCTCCAGATAGGTCATGTGGAAATTTTCTTTCCTCAGTACAAATGTTTTCACTATGGCTTTGGAAAAATTTTTTGTATGTGCATCATGGTCATTTGACCCATTGTACTCTCAAGTAGCAATATATTGTACTGTTATGTTGTACTATGTACTAATTACGTGTTTATATGGTTTTGTAACCCTTTATGATCTTAGATAACTTTATCCTTGATAAAGACCTAAAAACAAGGTCGAAACGTTGGATGAATTATCCTTTTGCACAAATAAAGAATTTTCAGCATTCCAAGAGTTCTTTTCTTACGTTATTGATCACTATAGTGTGCCAGAGCTATTTCTATTGAATTGACTCTTATTTTTTCTGAGCACCTGCTATATACACAGTGACCCAGACATATTCAAGTTTCATTCAGAAGGCAGAGGGAAGCCTTAGCAGCTGAGCCTATATCTTGGCTTGTGAGCATTAGAACAGGCCGGCGATTACAGGGTAACATGAAAAATGTCCAGCTTGCATTATGACTAGAACATGACAATATCCTTTTAAGTACTAACCTATGATGCGTTCCTAAGCAGTTGATGTTATATGTTCTACATTTCATTTTCTGCATACTTTACAAGTAGTAGAATTTGCTTTGATATAGGCAACTGGATTTTCACAATGAAAAGGCAAAGGATAACGCCCGAAAAAGACGCCATACATTATGTCAGTGCCATCACTGACAAACCTGGATTGACCATGAAATACATCAATCCCCTTAAAGGTGAGTTAAAACAAGTTTTAACTAAATTGCCTTAATATTGTCATGCATTAGAATGACTGTCTTAGGTAATGATAAATATTTTCTACAGGAAGAGGAGTGTTTGCTGAAACTGAAATCGAAAAAGGGAGTTTTGTTGCAGAATATCGAGGCGAGCTCACGTATGCACTTACGATGGTAGACAACTACTCGAGATTTATGGTTGTGGTACAAGTCAAAGATCTAATGGCCCATACTGCAGCGAAGGTCTTCCAAGCACACTTATGCAGACCTCATGGCTACTCAGAGAGAGTCCTCACAGATCAAGGCACAGCCTTTGAAGCGGAAATCTTCAAGGACTTCTGCAGCTTTTACCGATGCAGGAAGATGCGCACTACACCCTACCATGCTCAAACCAATGGTTATCAACCTGCTCAGGACTTTACCCCATATTCCAGATGTGGCCTTACAAGTGATTTATAGAGGGGTAACAATACGTTGGGCTCACCGGATCTAATCTCCCTTTTTATACACCCTAAAATCTTGTTTGCTTTAGAATAAACAATAACATCATAAAGGTATAGCAGTACCGTTTCAAAGTTTCGGTGTCCCAAGCAGCATTCCATCAGCCTCTGGAAGGTTCCTGGCAAATTGCACAGCTCGAAGGGCATGCTTTTGAACTCGCAGAGACCCATCGGGGTGGCAAAGGCGGTCTTCTCCCGGTCTGCCTCAGCAACGGACACTTGCCAATAGCGACTAGTGAGATCAAGGGTAGAAAAATAATTTGCAGTTCTCAATGCAGCTAGCTATTCCTCAATACAGGGGAGTGGTGCTGTCCTTCTTCTTTAACAGGACCAACGGAGCTGCCCAGAGGCTACAACTGTCACGGATAACCCCAGCCTCCTTCATGTTGCTCAACATGTCCTTGGTACACTGGTAATGTGCAGGTAGTTTTGGCTTATATCTCTCTTTGATGGGTGGGTGTGCACTTGTGGGGATGTAGTGTTTGACCCCTTTTATTCTTCAAAAGTCTAGCGGATGTTTGCTGAAGACTTGCTCGTATTCTTGCACTAGCCTGTAGACCCCCTTCTTGTGATGTGAAGGTGTGGAGTCAGTGCCTACGTGTAATTCCTTACACCACTCCTCTGGCTGACTTGGTGAGCTGTCACTGAATGGGTGGGCTGAAGCAATGGTGGATGCTGCTGTTTGGATAGCATGTGTATCTACTGAGAACAGCTTATCAATGGTGGCAAATCGGAGCAGCTTAATCTCTTGCTCTCCGCAGTTCAACACTCTCATGGGCACTCTTCCCTTCCATATTAATGAATAAAACTATGATGTAAATAGCATATAGATACCCCACAAATGCAGATAAAAGTAGGTTATGGGAAAAGGGGGAAGAGAGAAACAGGAAAATAGTGGAATAAAGTATACCTTCCAGGTGGGAGAGGAAATGGCAGCACAGCCAGTGGAGGTGAAGCAAGGGGAGCCTGCAACTAAAGAGTTGAGAGCGTTATCACATGGTGACTGAGCCTGATTGTAACGGGAGCATAGAGGTGCCGATCCTGTCTTACCTGCGTTGGTGTAGAAGTGGGTGTCCTGTGGTGGAGTCAGCTATGTGCAGTGGTGGCCGTGGGTTCTTTTATGTGCGACCGTAGTAATAGCTGCGCCCACTTCCTGTATGGGAGTGGAATGCAGTGAGGGTAATGGAACGCACGCCTGCGCATTTGTGTTTAACGTCGCGCATGTGCAGAACGGAGAAAAGGCTGCGCTCACTTCCTAATGAAAGGGAGTGAGACGCATCTGGGAAGGGAAGGGAAAAGATTAGGGTTTGGGGATGATGAAAGGGCTTTCTACGGGCAAGGATGGCAAAGGGTGGCAGTGACGGAAAGTCAGGCAGCCTGTCCTGTCCTGTCCTGTCCGTCCGTCTTTTTGTATCATGAATTGGAAAGACTGCAAGGGGGAGGGGAGGTGCTTGTGTCCAAAAGGAGGAGTTATTCAGATTCATTGCAGTGGGCGGCGGCTGCAAAAAGCACCATTCTTCTTGTTTTTGCTCTGCAAAACAGCCTTTTCAAGGGTTGGCTTGGGTGACAAAATGTCTTCTGTAGGCGTGGGTTTGTCTCCCTCTCCCTAAGATGTGTCCGGTATAGGCCAGGGTGCCACTCAAGGCCGTAACCAATTCGGGTTATAGCTTCTCGGCCTTTTGGCTAAGATCAAGTGTAGTTTCGGAGGACGCTACCTTGGTCGGTACTGGAAGGTGCCTGGGATTGCACGTCTGCCGGCCTTGAGGAAGTGTGTGCGCCTTCTGGTGACACATAGCCCTCTTGTGCCTGGACGGTTCCCAGGCAACGGGAGGCGATCACCTTTGTTATTTTGAAGTCCTACTGATAAACAGAAAAAAAAAAAATTAAATCTGTTCTTATCAGTTTAATATCTGATACGTCCCCTCTCTGGGGACCATATATTAAATGGATTTTTAGAACAAGGAGATGGAAAAAATCTTGCTCTGTCCACTGCACGCATTGACCTGGTATTGCAGTACCTCCAGGACCGGTGCACCCCTTCTTAACCCAGTTTCCAAAAGCAGAACTCAATTCACCTGATTCAAATGAGCCCCATTAGTGAATTGAAAGAAAGCAAAAACTTTATATGCACCTCAATTTGGCCAATTCACTTTTCACACTTTCACCCTTTTTTTTATCTTTCACACCTTTTACTTGCTTTATTGATGCAAAAAGCTGTGCCAAATAGCAAACTCATCTCCACTCAACTTGACCAACTCTGCTATGTCCCGTGCAGTATCTTATTCTCAGTCTTATCTAGATCATTTGCAATTGAATAGAATAGATCCCTTTTGGCTGCTTATGACTGTGTAAAATATGTAGTTTTACTGGGCTGGGATGAGAGAATCCATTGAAGCATGGTGTAGGGATTGTGGTTCCTGTGTGCTAAGAAGAGAGGCTGGCACCAGCCAGAAAGCCCCATTGCAGCCAATAATCACTTAATAACTTTTTCAACTTGTCATCATATGGGAGGCCTTCCATTCCTTGTAGTAGTCTAGTTGCCCACCTTTGAACTGACTCTAACTTCTGAATGTCCTTATTAAAATGTGGAGCCCAAAACTGGTTCCCATATTCCAGATGTAGCCTTACAAGTGATTTATAGAGGTGTAACAATACGTTGGGATCACGGGATCTAATCTCCCTTTTTATACACCCTAAAATCTTGTCCCAAGCAGCATTCCATCAGCCTCTGGAAGGTTCCTGGCGCATTGCACAGCTCGAAGGGCATGCTTTTGAACTCGCAGAGACCCATAGGGGTGGCGAAGGCGGTCTTCTCCCGGTCTGCCTCAGCAACGGACACTTGCCAATAGTGACTAGTGAGATCAAGGGTAGAAAAATAATTTGCAGTTCTCAATGCAGCTAGCGATTCCTCAATACGGGGAGTGGTGCCGTCCTTCTTTTTTAACAGGATCAACAGAGCTGCCCAAAGGCTACAACTGTCACGGATAACCCCAGCCGCCTTTATGTTGCTCAACATGTCCTTGGTACACTGGCAATGTGAAGGTGGTATTGGCTTATAGCTCTCTTTGATGGGTGGGTGTGCACCTGTGGGGATGTGGTGTTGGACCCCTTTTATTCCCCCAAAATCTAGCGGGCTTCCCACCGGTAACCCGCTCCCCAGCTTGGATGGATGCTGAGGGAGCCCCTTTTGCCCGCAGGCTCTGGCCCTGGGAACTGTAGCCTTGGCGGTGACTGTGCTTCCCTCTACGGTGTGAGCTGTTGCCTTCAATCGGGTCTTGACTGCTGGGAAACCCTGGAGGTTCCTGTCGCTAACGGATTTGACCGGTTTTACGGCGACTCCTAGCCTGGTCGGGGTCCGTAGGCCCTGCCGGATGGTGCTGGCTTCTCTTCACTCCCCGATCTGGTACCGGCGGGCCACCGCCCATCCCCGGTCCGTACGGTTCACTCCAATCAGCCTCTCCTGCAGAAGGTCACCACCGTCTGCCAACCTTGCTGAGTGCCCGGGCCACACACCCGGACACGGTCAGTCTCCTCTCCTCTTCACTTCTCTAACTCCAAAACTGATCTCTAATCTGACTCCTTTTCCCACCTCCAGGACTGTGAACTCCTCGGTGGGTGGGATCAACCGCCTGGCCCACCCCCTGGTGTGGACATCAGCCCCTGGAGGAAGGCAACTAGGATTTGTGTTTAGCTTCGGTGTGCCTAGCCGGAGTGTAGAGTGTGTTGGTGTAGTACCTGTGACGACCTGGCTTGTCCAGGGCGCCACATTCCCCTATAGTAAAATGCAGACCGTCCGCGGGCTGCCCGTCCATCACCGGTTTTATTTTCACAACTGAAAAAGAATAAAACGGTAAAACATGTAAAAGCATCATAAACATTTTACAACGGTACAGCTTCCGCTCTTCTCCCACCCAAACAACCTGGCCCTGATGCTGCCCCTAAGAAGCGGGCAGCACCCCTTGACCCCAGTCCAGCACCAAGTTGCCCGAGCGGGTTCTGTCTCTTTCAGGGGGCCCACGTCCAAGGGGACCCCTGAACCCCCGGAGGATCGCCACCGGTTACGGTAGTGGCGGGCCTAGGCCATCCCTTTCCTCCAGGCCCATCCTCCCAAATCAGCCTCTCCGGAGGCAGTAACGGTGTCAAGCCAACAAACATTTTTATTTACATTGCACTAAGTTTGTGGTTGCCCTGCAAGTTCTCGGGCTTGTCCGTAAGCAGTTCCTTACGCAATGGTTGCACAGTCCCTACGGGGACAACAGTTGCCGGCAACGGCTGGTTTAATCACGGTTCAATCAGGTAAACTTCTTTGGTTGATCATCTTTACTTATCATTTAAAACTTTCAAACTGGTACACTCAACACATAAAGCCCCCCCCTTTTAAAGAGTAGTTTCCCTGTACCTAAGTGGGGGTCTACCTAGGTTGGGGCGAGTGGACCTTCGGGGTCCGGTGTCAGTGGTGACAGGCAGTGGGGCAGAGGGAACAGTCAGTTCCTCCTCCCTGCTATCATGTGGGGCAGGCGGAGGCGTAGGGGAGCTGGGTACAGGTACATCCCTGGGCACTGGCTCGCGGTTAACCGTTTCCATCATTTCTTCATCCACGGGTTGTGGGAACAGTATCACTGGAAGGATCACCGCACCGTTCTGTGTAGGCCAGTCTGCTGGAAAATCACCCATCATGGTGTGGATTACCTCTTTTTCCTTCTCCACTGGACTGGGAACTGGAGCCTCATCCGCTACTCTCAATGCTGGTGGGCACTTCTTCAGGTGGTCTCGGGAAACCGTGGCCAAAGTCCCCCCCTGGTCACGGCTGATCTGGTAGGCCTTCCCATTCTCCCTTCCTGTGGGCTGGACTACATACGGGTTTTTTTCCCATTGATCATCCAGCTTGTGGGCCCTTCTTTTCCGCTTCAGCACTACATCCCCAGATTGGAAGGAACCGGCAGGCGCCTTCTTGTTGAAGCACTGCTCCTGTTGTCCCTGACTCCGGCACAAGTTCTTTTCAACATACTCCTGGACCTGTCGGTACTGTGTCCTCCGCCGAGTGTCCCATTCAGCTGTCGACAGGAGTGCTTCTGAAGCTTCCAAGCCCATTTCCAGATCCACTGGTAGCCGGCCGGGACGAGCTCTCATCAGGTATGCTGGAGTGCATTTCGTAGAGCTGGAAGGGATGTTGTTGTACATATCGACCAGGTCAGGTAGCTTCTCCAGCCACAGGTTCCGCTCTTCCAGTGGTAACGTCTTGAGGAGGCCCAGGACCAAGTGGTTCATCTTTTCACAAATGCCATTGGTTTGGGCGTGGTAAGGCGTGGTCCGGATTTTCTTGCAGCCGTACAACTGGCAGAATTCCTGGAATACCTCTGCTTCAAAGGCCGGACCCTGGTCGGTAAGCACCCTCTCCGGGTACCAATGCGGTCAACAGAAATAAGCCTGGAAAGCCTTAGCAGCGGTGCGGCCGGTTAAGTCCTTAACTGGGACAACCACCAGGAACCTCGAGTAGTGGTCTACGATGGTCAGAGCGTAGGTGTACCCACTTCGGCTGGGGGTGAGCTTTACATGGTCAAGGGCAACCAGCTCCAGCGGTTGATGTGTAATGATCGGGTGTAGGGGTGCCTTCTGGCTGGCCTCGTCCTTCCTTCTCAATGCGCAAGGGCCACATTCTCGGCACCAGGCCTCCACAGATTCCCGCATTCCACTCCAATAGAACCGCTCTCTTAACAACATCTCTAGCTTCTTCCACCCGAAGTGCACTGCACCATCATGGTATGCTTGCAGGACGGTGGGCACGTTAGCCTGGGGAATCACCAGCTGGCGGATCTTCTCGTGAGTCTTTGGATTAATCAGCTCGCGATACAACTTCCCCTGGTGTAGGTATAGCCGGGTCCGTTCTTGCCACAGACGTTGGGCTTCGGCAGGGGCAGCAGGGTCTATCCCAGCAGAACCCTGTTCCACTAGAGTCTTGACCAGGCGGACAGCAGGTGCCTGGTCCTGAGCTTCCTGCCAGTCCTGTCGGGGCAGCGGATCCAGGTTCACCCGTTGTTGGTAGACGTGCACCTTCTCAGTGAATGGCCGGTGAAATGCAGGCAACTCGATCTCTTCGAGGTCATCATCCTCTGGCCCCTCTTCCGACAGGTGGGGCATCCGGGAGAGTGCATTGGCATTGACGTTGGTACGGCCGGCCCGGTACTTGATGGTGAAATCGTAGTTGGCTAACCTGGTCACCCACCGCTGCTCCAACGCGCCCAGCTTGGCCGTATCTAGATGGGTCAGCAGGTTATTGTCTGTGTACGCGGTGAACTTGGCTGCTGCCAGGTAATGGCGGAACCGCTCGGTGATAGCCCACACCAGTGCCAAGAGCTCAAGCTTGAAGGAGATGTAGTTCTCAGGGTTCCTCTCAGTCGGTCGGAGTTTTCGGCTAGCATAAGCTATTACCTTTTCCCTTCTGTCTTGGACCTGGGATAGAACAGCCCCCAAGCCCACATTGCTGGCGTCGGTGTAGAGGATGAATGGGCGGCTGTAGTCAGGGTACGCTACGATTTCCTCTCCGGTCAGGGCTGTTCTCAGCTGGCGGAAGGATTCCTCATGCTTTTCTTCCCACACCAATGGGGCTACTAGGGATCTACCACCCTTGGTCTGTCCTACGAGGAGGTCTTGCATGGGGGCAGCCATCTTTGTGTACCCCTTAATGAAGCGACGGTAATATCCCACCAGGCCCAGAAACTGCCTCACTTCCCTCACTGTGGTCGGTCTCGGCCAGTCTTGGATGGCGGTGATCTTCTCGGGGTTGGGGGCGACACCTTCCGCACCAACCACATGTCCTAGGTACTGCACTCTGGGTTTCAGCAGATGACACTTTGAGGGCTTCAACTTCATCCCATACTTGGCAAGGGACGCGAACACCTCGGCTAGGTGCTCCAGGTGGGCTTCATACGTCTGTGAGTACACAATCACATCATCCAAGTACAGCAAAACGGTCCCATAGGCAGTCTTCTCTCGGTCTTCCGGTGCCACGGCCACCTGCCAGTACCCGCTGGTGAGGTCAAGGGTGGAGAAGTAGTTAGCGGTTCTCAGCGAGGCCAGGGACTCTTTGATGCGGGGCAGAGGGTAAGCATCCTTATGCGTTATCTGGTTAATCTTCCGGTAATCCACACACATCCGCATGGTGCCATCCTTCTTCTTAACCAGCACCAACGGAGCGGCCCAGGGACTACAGCTGTCCCTAATAACCCCTGCCTCCTTCATGTTCCTCAACATGTCTTTGGCGCATTGGTAGTGCGCAGGGGGAATAGGCCTGTATCTCTCTTTAATAGGGGAGTGTGTACCGGTAGGGATGTGGTGTTGAACCCCTTTAATCTGCCCAAAATCTAGAGGGTGCTTGCTAAAAACCCGCTCATACTCCTGTACCACCCGGTATACCCCTTCCTTGTGGTGTATGGGGGTATCATCAGTGCCGACATGTAGCTCTCGATACCACTCGCCTAACTCCCCCAGGGATGAGTGGGAACCGGCAGCAGGCGGTGTGACCGGGGGAACGGCTTCATGGATCGTGTGGGGATCTAGAGTGAGCAATTTGGCAAGGGTAGCGTACCGGGTGGTGCATGAATGCACACATATTGGTTTTATAATCTTATTGTATTACTTTATATTCTTATTTCACTTGTGCATATCTCCACCATAATCCTGGCTAAGAAATATAGCTTTTTTTGGGGTACACAGGTAGTAAGGTCTTCTTTCTATTTCTTTAGGGGTGATATAGCCTGGTGGAACTCTAGACCTCTAACATTATATATGCACCCTTTTTCTTTATGGTTCTTGGACACCTTATAACATTCTTCCATACATATATATCTTTCTCATAAATTATAAATAATTAGGCATTTTTATATATTTTATTTACATTTTCATAAATAACTTTTTACAAAGCATGGGGGACATTCTCACATACATATAATTTTCATGTACGCATTCTGAAAATTTACGCATAAACCGTACACACTCCTTTTTGTAACAATTTCTATAACTCATTCGCTGAACTCTCATCCCGGATATTCATTCTTACACTGAATTTCCTGTTATAACACAACATTCATGATTTTTATTCAATTTATTTTTATTTTTTAGGTTTATTAGTAGTGATGAGCGAGTACTAAAAAGCTCGGGTGCTCGAAGCTCGGGCCGAGCCTCCCAAGATACTCGTGTACTCGGCCCGAGCACCGAGCCCAATGTTATCCTATGGGAGACCCGAGTATTTTTGTGAAATGACCACCGGCAGCATGTAGAAACCCTAAAAATGGCACAAAAGTCTCCGAAGAGTGCTCAAATGACATGGCAACAGCATGGGGAAGACCCCTTGAAGCATTTATCACTCAAAAGTCACAGCTGTGAATAATTTTGTCCGCGTTTTACGCCATTTTTACGGACTCACCAGAAAACCTTCCAAAATGACACCAAAATGATTTTTCATAGCGGAAATGTTAAGGGCACATACCCAATAGTGAGATAGAGCTAATGTATGTTACTTTTTGAGATCAATACATGAAAGATTTTACGTAAAACATTGTGTGGCACTCCGATGTCCCTGAGAAGAGACGTACATAAAGGCCTCTGAGTCTAATGTGCCCATTTTGAGGAACTGAGTCTTTGTAGTATTTTCCTTTGCCAGGGCAGTCCAAAATTGTGAGGTTCACCAATGCCCCTGCATACAGACGTGCATGATGGCCTGTAAACCTGAAGTGCCCATTGTAAGGAAGTGGGTCTATTGTAGTATAGCCCTTAGGCAGGGCAGCCAAAAATTGGGAGGCTCCACGTTGTCCCTGGATAGAGACGTGCATGAGGGCCTCAAAACATTAAGTGTCCAGTGTCAGGAAGTGGGTGTATTATAGTATAGCCCTTAGGCAGGGCAGCCAAAAATTGGGAGGCTCCACGTTGTCCCTGGATAGAGACGTGCATGAGGGCCTGTAAACCTGAAGTGCCCATTGGAAGGAAGTGGGTCTTTTGTAGTATAGCCCTTTGGCAGGGCAGCCAAAAATTGGGAGGCTCCACGTTGTCCCTGGATAGAGACGTGCATGAGGGCCTGTAAACCTGAAGTGCCCATTGGAAGGAAGTGGGTCTTTTGTAGTATAGCCCTTTGGCAGGGCAGCCAAAAATTGGGAGGCTCCACGTTGTCCCTGGATAGAGACGTGCATGAGGGCCTCAAAACATTAAGTGTCCATTGTCAGGAAGTGGGTGTATTATAGTATAGCCCTTTGGCAGGGCAGCCAAAAATTGGGAGGCTCCACGTTGTCCCTGGATAGAGACGTGCATGAGGGCCTCAAAACATTAAGTGTCCATTGTCAGGAAGTGGGTGTATTATAGTATAGCCCTTAGGCAGGGCAGCCAAAAATTGGGAGGCTCCACGTTGTCCCTGGATAGAGACGTGCATGACGGCCTCAAAACATTAAGTGTCCATTGTCAGGAAGTGGGTCTTTTGTAGTATAGCCCTTTGGCAGGGCAGCCAAAAATTGGGAGGCTCCACGTTGTCCCTGGATAGAGACGTGCATGAGGGCCTCAAAACATTAAGTGTCCATTGTCAGGAAGTGGGTGTATTATAGTATAGCCCTTAGGCAGGGCAGCCAAAAATTGGGAGGCTCCACGTTGTCCCTGGATAGAGACGTGCATGAGGGCCTCAAAACATTAAGTGTCCATTGTCAGGAAGTGGGTCTTTTGTAGTATAGCCCTTTGGCAGGGCAGCCAAAAATTGGGAGGCTCCACGTTGTCCCTGGATAGAGACGTGCATGAGGGCCTCAAAACATTAAGTGTCCATTGTCAGGAAGTGGGTGTATTATAGTATAGCCCTTTGGCAGGGCAGCCAAAAATTGGGAGGCTCCACGTTGTCCCTGCATAGAGACGTGCATGAGGGCCTCAAAACATTGTTCCCATTGCAAAGGAGCGGGTCTCCTGTCGTTGTAATGTCCATTCTGCAAAGAATGGGCGAAAAAATTTACCACTGGGGGTATACCTGAAACAAAGGCCTAACTCTTGTAACGGTCATCATGGTGGCGCATGAGGAGAAGGAGGAGCAGTCCAGCGATTATCCAAAGTCCAGAAGTGTGTACCCATGGGTGACATGGCAAATTCCCGTTACAAACTTTAAATTCCGCTCTCATTTGCTGGTGGTGTGGTGAAGTCTGGCCCAATCCAACCCTTGTTCATCTTGATCAGAGTCAGCCTGTCAGCATTTTCAGTTGACAGGCGGGTGCGTTTATCTGTAATGATTCCACCTGCGGCACTAAAAACACGCTCTGACAAAACGCTAGCGGCAGGGCAGGCCAGGACTTCCAAGGCGTAGAGAGCCAATTCATGCCACGTGTCCACCTTGGATACCCAATAATTGTAAGGCACAGAGGAATGTCGGAGTACAGTTGTTCGATCTGCAAGGTACTCCTTGAGCATCTGGGCAAACTTAGGATTTCTTGTGGCACTACCCCGCACCTCAGGGGCTGTGGTACGTGAGGGGCTGAGAAAACTGTCCCACATCTTAAAGACTGTTCCCCTACCTCTGGCGGATTGGACTTGTGCCTCTCTCGGCTGTACGCCTTGGTTGTCCACTGATTCCTGACCTATGCCGCTAGCGTTTTGTGAGGGGAATGCTTTGCCTACTTCCGTGACTATGGCCTTCCGGAACTGCTGCATTTTGGTTGACCTCTCCGCCTCGGGAATAAGAGACATAAAGTTCTCCTTGTAGCGTGGGTCTAACAGTGTTACCAACCAGTAATGATTGTCGGCCAAGATGTTCTTAACGCGAGGGTCACGAGACAGGCAGCTTACCATAAAGTCAGCCATGTGCGCCAGACTCTTAACAGCCAGGACTTCAGTAGCCTGACCAACACGTTGACTGAACATGCTGTCCTCCTCCTCCTCCTCCTCCTCATCTACCCTGTCCTCTGGCCAGCCACGCTGAACCGAGGATATGACTGGTGTGCATGTCATATCCTCAATTTGGCCGGAGATTTGCTCCATGTCTTCATCCTCCTCCTCGTCATAGTCCTCCACTGCACGTTGTGATGAGACGAGGCTGGGCTGTGTGTTATCACCCACACCCACTACTGTTTCTTGCTGCAACTCATCGCGCTCCGCCTGCAATGCATCATGTTTGGTTTTGAGCAGAGACCGTTTTAGAAGGCAGAGTAGCGGTATGGTGACGCTAATAATGGCGTCATCACCACTCACCATCTTGGTGGAGTCCTCAAAGTTTTGGAGGATGGTACATAGGTCGGACATCCATCTCCACTCCTCAGGTGTTATGTGTGGAGTTTGACCCATTTCCCGACGGCTTAGGTGATGCAGGTACTCAACAACTGCCCTCTTCTGCTCACATATCCTGACCAACATGTGCAGAGTTGAATTCCAACGCGTGGGGACATCACACACCAGTCTGTGAGCCGGAAGATGCAAACTGCGCTGAAAGCCGGCAAGGCCGGCTGAAGCAGTAGGTGACTTTCGAAAATGTGCAGACAGGCGGCGAACTTTTACCAGCAGATCAGACAGCTCTGGGTATGACTTTAGAAACCGCTGAACCACGAGGTTGAGCACATGGGCCACGCATGGAACATGTGTCAGCTGGCCTCGCCTCAAAGCCGCCACCAGGTTCCGGCCATTGTCACACACGACCTTTCCTGGCTTTAGGTTCAGAGGTGTGAGCCAGTGATCTGCCTGCTGTTTCAGAGCTGTCCACAGCTCTTCTGCATTGTGGGGTTTGTCACCTATGCAGATTAGCTTCAGCACAGCCTGTTGCCGCTTCGCCGAGGCAGTGCTGCAGTGCTTCCAGCTTGGGACTGGTGTGGAGGGTACAGTGGATGAGGATGCGCAGGAGGAGGAGGAGGCTGAAGAGCATGACATTCCGGAGCTGTAGAGTGTGGGTGAAACACTGACTGAGGTAGGGCCTGCAAACCTTGGTGTGGGAAGGACGTGTTCCGTCCCTCGCTCAGACTGGGTCCCAGCTTCCACAATATTAACCCAGTGTGCCGTCAACGAGATGTAGCGGCCTTGCCCACAAGCACTTGTCCACGTGTCTGTGGTTAGGTGGACTTTGGGTGAAACAGCGTTGTTCAGGGCACGTGTGATGTTTTGTGACACGTGGTTATGCAACGCGGGGACGGCACACCGGGAGAAATAGTGGCGGCTGGGGACCGAGTAACGTGGGACAGCTGCCGCCATCAGGTCGCGGAATGCTTCTGTCTCCACCAGCCTAAAAGGCAACATTTCCAGCGCAAGCAGTCGCGAAATGTTAGTATTTAGAACTGTGGCATGTGGGGTGTTGGCAGTGTATTTGCGCCTGCGTTCAAAGGTTTGCTGAATGGATAACTGAACGCTGCGCTGGGACAAGGACGTGCTTGATGATGGTGTTATTTCTGAGTAGGCAACTGCAGGTGCAGGACCGGAGGAGGCTTGTTCGCAGGCAGCATGGACAGGGGATTGGCTCGCATGCACAACCAGCGAAGACGTAGCAGTGACATTAGCAAGCACTGCTCCTCGACTCTGTTGTACTTCCCACAAAGTCGGGTGCTTGGCTGACATGTGCCTGATCATGCTGGTGGTGGTCAGGCTGCTAGTTTTGGTACCCCTGCTGATGCTGGCACGGCAGGTGTTGCAAATGGCCTTTTTAGAATCATCTGGATCCAACTTAAAAAACTGCCAGACTCGGGAAGACCTAACATTTGTACAGGCACCTTGTGTCGTGTTGTTGTTCCGGGGAACGGTTGCCTGACTTCTGCCTGGAGCCACCACCCTGCTTCTTACTGCCTGTTGGGATGCTACGCCTCCCTCCCCCTGTGCACTGCTGTCCTCGCTCTGCATATCCTCCTGCCAGGTTGGGTCAGTTACTGGATCATCCACCACGTCGTCTTCCTCTTCCGCACCCTGCTCCTCCTCCTGACTTCCTGACAATTGTGTCTCATCATCGTCCACCCCTTGTTGAGACACGTTGCCAACTTCGTGAGAACGTGGCTGCTCAAATATTTGGCCATCTGTACATACGATCTCCTCATGACCCACTTCAACATGAGCTGGCGAGAGGCCAGAATGTGCGAATGGAAACGTGAACAGCTCTTCCGAGTGTCCAAGTGTGGGATCATTAATGTCCGAGGACGTGTACTCAGCCTTGTGGTAGGAAGGAGGATCAGGTTCTGAAATGTGCGGTGCAGTATCACGGCTACTGACACTTGACCGTGTGGAAGACAGAGTGTTTGTGGTGGTGCCAATCTGACTGGAAGCATTATCCGCTATCCAACTAACAACCTGTTGACACTGGTCTTGGTTCAAGAGCGGTGTACTGCTGCGGTCCCCAAGAATTTGGGACAGGACGTGCGAGCGACTAGATGTGGCCCTTTGTTGTGGCAAAATTAGAGCTTGCCCACGACCTCGGCCTCTGCCTGCACCACCATCACGTCCACTTCCTTGTTCCTTGCCAACGCCCTTGCGCATTTTGCAATGCTGTGCTGACGTGTATTCACTAGACTTGGGCGTTATATCAAAGTTTGTGCAAATTGTGCACCTGTACGCTGCCACCGACAGGCACACACGTGCGGTTTTTAAATGCAAGCACGGACGCACTAAGAACCTAACAGGTTTTAGGAGCAAAAATTAATGACGAGAACTCTGACACTATCAGCCACTGCTGACTGACGTGTATTATACACTACACTTGTGCGTTATATAATAGTTTGGTAAAAACGCACACAAGTGCACCTGTACGCTGCCAGCGACAGGCACACACGTGCGGTTTTTAAATGCAAGCACGGACGCACTAAGAACCTAACACAGGTTTTAGGAGCAAAAATTAATGACGAGAACTCTGACACTATCAGCCACTGCTGACTGACGTGTATTATACACTACACTTGTGCGTTATATAATAGTTTGGTAAAAACGCACACAAGTGCACCTGTACGCTGCCAGCGACAGGCACACACGTGCGGTTTTTAAATGCAAGCACGGACGCACTAAGAACCTAACACAGGTTTTAGGAGCAAAAATTAATGACGAGAACTCTGACACTATCAGCCACTGCTGACTGACGTGTATTATACACTACACTTGTGCGTTATATAATAGTTTGGTAAAAACGCACACAAGTGCACCTGTACGCTGCCACCGACAGGCACACACGTGCGGTTTTTAAATGCAAGCACGGACGCACTAAGAACCTAACAGGTTTTAGGAGCGACAATTGCTGAGAAGTCTGACACTATCAGGACTGTTTTAGACTGTGTACACCAGCCCCAGATATGATGAAGGCTGGTATACGGTCACCACTAGGAATGGCTATATACCCTGCTTGCCTGCCTGCCTGCCTGTATACTGCTACAATAGTCCTGACAAGGACTCTTTTGGTCACTAGCCTGTATTCCAACCTGGCTATACCCTGCCTGTATACAGCAACAATAGTCCTGAGAAGGACTCTGCTACTGTACTCCGACCTGGCTATACCCTGCCTGCCTGTATACAACTAGAATAGTCCTGAGAAGGACTTTTGGTCACACTGTTTGCAGCCCTGCTACGGAAATAGCTATAAAGGGCCGCAAACCTTTCCCTGAAGCAGCGACCCTCTCCCTGCACTGACTGTCTGGATAGCTGTGAGCAGAGCACAGCGCGCCCGCCGGTATAAAGGCTCGGTCACGCTGTGCAGGCCGGCCAATCACTGCAATTCCACAACTAACAGGGCTGTGGCATTGCAGTGGTCTGCCAGCCAATCCCTGCATGAGGGCTGGCTCTCAAAAGAGCGCCAACATGCAGGGATGAAGACCACGAGTACAGCACGAGTATCGCGAGATTACTCGGTCCCCGTCGAGTAGACCGAGTACAGTGATACTCGTGCGAGTACCGAGTAGTAACAAGCATGCTCGCTCATCACTATTTATTAGTAAAATGGCTTACACTCCCCTTTTTTCCACTTTTTTCTTCACTACTTTTATAAAGAAATTTTTCCTTTCTTTATTCTTAATGCAATTTTATATAGCAACACCACCATTTTTTGCCACGAACATAATTTTTCTTGTCCGTCATCCCGTTCACCCTTACAGGGTTGTGGACAGATGCACTTGTCACTACACTTCTAAGACTCAATACAGGGTCTGGAGCTCAATGCTCCCTTTTTGTTTTTTTTTTCTTCTTTTTTTTCTTTTTTTCATTTTGTCCTTCTTCTTCTTCTTTTTCTGATTTTTGTCTCAAAAAGCTGATGAAATTTGAAACACTATACCCCAGTGATTTTATAAATGTTTCTCAATATATCACTTGAGAACTTTTATGGCCGGTATTGTAACAGTTGACCATCCCGGCAGTATTTGAAATACAGCAGTCAGTCCTCTGACGTAGCTCCATATGTGTATATATAGAGGTTCTTCCTCCTTTGATTGCATACTGTTCTTTTTTTGCCCTGATGAAGGAGACAGTGATCTCTGAAACACATTGACCGGAAAAAAGAATAAAGAGATGAAATAATTAACATCAGTTTCCTTTGGTGACAGCGCGGCAAGCACCCGATTTTCCTCCTATACGTTATTGCTCTTCTACTAGGGGCTGCGGCTGTCGCCATTTGTAACGTGCATTTAGGGGTTGTGACTGGCACAACCTTAATAGGTGAGTGCAACTACTATTAATTATTTGTTACCTTACCAGGTAAGACCCTAATTTGTGCGTCTGCTCCAGAGTTATTTCCCTGATTATTAATATCTGACAGGCAGTGATTGATCCTGCATTCTCACCTTCCTCTCTGTTGCACATTCTTATTGTTCCTATATGCTCTCTATTTCCATCAGACTTTTTTTGTCCTTCGGTGGGGCTCTAACATATGTGCACCATTTTTTATTTATTTTTATGGATTCCTTTCTTTTTTCATGCTAGCGTTCATTATGCAGTAGTCATTCATGATATATCTTATATTTGTGAATCCATTAGGGCTCTATATGTCTGGTGCATCACATTGGGTCTTTTCAGTGCACAATAGGCACCTTTTTCTGTTATGCTCTGCTGCCACCTTATGGACATCCTATCAGTGATGCCAGAAAAAAATGGACATGTCTCCGTGCAGCAATCACGGACACGCGGGTACGCCGCACGGAGACACGTGCAGTGAAAAATCACTGATGTGTGAGCAGACCCATTCATTATAATGGATCTGCGTATCTCAGTGATTCTGTTATGTTTAAAAAAAAGCACAAACGTACCAGAATCACTGACGTGTGAAACAGGCCTTATAGTGTTTTGATTTATGTATGTATTATACAACTTCTGTGGATCTTGTATGAGTGACTTTTCTTCATTTTATTGGATTGTTTTAAAATATTGAAATAAAGTCACGCTTCCTATGCATCCTTTTGTATTCTGATTGGCTACTATAATACAGTTTTTAGGCACTGAGATCGATACCAGAGGCATGGTCTTCCGCTTACCAGAGGATAAGCTCAAAAGGCTAAGGGACATAATAGAAGGGTTTAGTGCTGTTAATAAGGTGGCATTAAGATAAATGAAATATATCTTCTCGGTCTTCTCGTTTTCTTGCTGAGTTGTGCCAATGGACAGAGTTTTTTCTAGACATTTGCTATTGGAAACTCAGGGAACCAAAGCTCCTGGATAGAGTTGAGCGCGGTTCGTGGTTCGTGGTTCTCCAGTTCTAGGCTCGAGTGATTTTGGGGCATGTTCTAGATCGAACTAGAACTCGAGCTTTTTGCAAAAGCTCGATAGTTCTAGAAACGTTCGAGAACGGTTCTAGCAGCCAAAAAACAGCTAAATCATAGCTTGGTTTCTGCTGTAATAGTGTAAGTCACTCTGTGAATCAAACTATTAGCACATTTCAGTGTATAGTGTGCGTGAACAGCGCATTCAGATCACTGCTGCTTCTATAATGGCGATCGCCATTTTTTTTTTTTTTTCTTGTCTTCCTTCCCTAAGTGCGCGCGTCTTGTGGGGCGGGCCAGCATGTCAGCCAATCACAGACACACACACAGCTAAGTTGACTTTGAGCCAGAGAAGCAACGGCATGTGTGATAGGATCTGCATGTCACATGTCCCTGCATTATAAAACCGGACATTTTCTTCACGGACGCCATTATCTGCCTTCTGCGTCTTTGGTGTCAGACATCACTGTCGCAGCTCCGTCCTCCTGAGTCCTATAGCCGATACAGCTGTATGCGCTGCATACACAGCGTTAGACAGCATAGGGAGAGCACTTTATAGCAGTCCTTTTAAGGGCTCAAACCGGCAGGGTCAGAGAGCCATAGGTGACAGGTCCTGCAAACAGCAACAGCATCTGTGTAGCCAAGGTCAGGGATTTCCTCCCTGCATTTCACCATTAGGAGGAAATAGAAAGGCAGGCTTCCATTCCTCTACCCAGAGCACCACAATCCTGCCACTGTACCCTCCTGTCCTCTGCACACTCCAACTCATTATAACTAAGCCATTATACTAGCAAACACTCAGTGTACCTAGTGGCATCCTATCTGTGGCTATTGGACTTTGCTATAGTCCCACTAGTGCAAAGACATTTGCAGAGCACGTCTGCCTGCATTGCACACTCCAACTTTTTTAAACTAAGCAATTTTACTAGCAAACACTCAGTGTACCTAGTGGCATCCTATACGTGGCTATTGGACTTTGCTATAGTCCCACTAGTGCCAAGAGATTTGCAGAGAGCATCTGCCTGCGTTGCACACTCCAACTAATTTTAACTTAGCCATTATACTAGCAAACACTCAGTGTACCTAGTGGCATCCTATACGTGGCTATTGGACTTTGCTATAGTCCCACTAGTGCCAAGACATTTGCAGAGCGCATCTGCCTGCGTTGCACACTCCAACTAATTATAAGTAAGCCATTATACTAGCAAACACTCAGTGTACCTAGTGGCATCCTATCTGTGGCTATTGGACTTTGCTATAGTCCCACTAGTGCAAAGACATTTGCAGAGCACGTCTGCCTGCATTGCACACTCCAACTTTTTTAAACTAAGCAATTTTACTAGCAAACACTCAGTGTACCTAGTGGCATCCTATACGTGGCTATTGGACTTTGCTATAGTCCCACTAGTGCCAAGACATTTGCAGAGCGCATCTGCCTGCGTTGCACACTCCAACTAATTATAAGTAAGCCATTATACTAGCAAACACTCAGTGTACCTAGTGGCATCCTATCTGTGGCTATTGGACTTTGCTATAGTCCCACTAGTGGAAAGACATTTGCAGAGCACGTCTGCCTGCATTGCACACTCCAACTTTTTTAAACTAAGCAATTTTACTAGCAAACACTCAGTGTACCTAGTGGCATCCTATACGTGGCTATTGGACTTTGCTATAGTCCCACTAGTGCCAAGACATTTGCAGAGCGCATCTGCCTGCGTTGCACACTCCAACTAATTGTAAGTAAGCCATTATACTAGCAAACACTCAGTGTACCTAGTGGCATCCTATCTGTGGCTATTGGACTTTGCTATAGTCCCACTAGTGCCAAGACATTTGCAGAGCGCATCTGCCTGCGTTGCACACTCCAACTAATTATAAGTAAGCCATTATACTAGCAAACACTCAGTGTACCTAGTGACATCCTATACGTGGCTATTGGACCTTGCTATAGTCCCACTAGTGCCAAGACATTTGCAGAGCGCATCTGCCTGCGTTGCACACTCCAACTAATTATAAGTAAGCCATTATACTAGCAAACACTCAGTGTACCTAGTGGCATCCTATACGTGGCTATTGGACTTTGCTATAGTCCCACTAGTGCCAAGACATTTGCAGAGCGCATCTGCCTGCGTTGCACACTCCAACTAATTATAAGTAAGCCATTATACTAGCAAACACTCAGTGTACCTAGTGGCATCCTATACGTGGCTATTGGACCTTGCTATAGTCCCACTAGTGCCAAGACATTTGCAGAGCGCATCTGCCTGCGTTGCACACTCCAACTAATTATAAGTAAGCCATTATACTAGCAAACACTCAGTGTACCTAGTGGCATCCTATCTGTGGCTATTGGACTTTGCTATAGTCCCACTAGTGCCAAGACATTTGCAGAGCGCATCTGCCTGCGTTGCACACTCCAACTAATTATAAGTAAGCCATTATACTAGCAAACACTCAGTGTACCTAGTGGCATCCTATACCTGGCTATTGGACTTTGCTATAGTCCCACTAGTGCCAAGACATTTGCAGAGCGCATCTGCCTGCGTTGCACACTCCAACTAATTATAAGTAAGCCATTATACTAGCAAACACTCAGTGTACCTAGTGGCATCCTATACGTGGCTATTGGACTTTGCTATAGTCCCACTAGTGCCAAGACATTTGCAGAGCGCATCTGCCTGCGTTGCACACTCCAACTAATTTTAACTTAGCCATTATACTAGCAAACACTCAGTGTACCTAGTGGCATCCTATACGTGGCTATTGGACTTTGCTATAGTCCCACTAGTGCCAAGACATTTGCAGAGCGCATCTGCCTGCGTTGCACACTCCAACTAATTATAAGTAAGCCATTATACTAGCAAACACTCAGTGTACCTAGTGGCATCCTATACGTGGCTATTGGACTTTGCTATAGTCCCACTAGTGCCAAGACATTTGCAGAGCGCATCTGCCTGCGTTGCACACTCCAACTAATTTTAACTTAGCCATTATACTAGCAAACACTCAGTGTACCTAGTGGCATCCTATACGTGGCTATTGGACTTTGCTATAGTCCCACTAGTGCCAAGACATTTGCAGAGCGCATCTGCCTGCGTTGCACACTCCAACTCATTATAACTAAGTTGCATTGTCAGGGATATTTATTCTTTATTATTCTGCTGTTAATAAAGCTAGACCACCACTGCAATCTTCACCACCTCTCAATTTTTACTACCACATTTTCAGTCCACAATCTTGTCGCAATCAACATGAGTGGCAAAATGACAGATGCTGGTGGAAAGGGGAAGAGGCGTGGTGGAAAAGGCAAAAAAGGTTTTGTCTGTGGGGAAAGTGGCAAAGCTCCATTATCATCTGCTGAAGATAGACCATCTACCAGCAAAAGTAAGATGTCTACTACTTACCGTGGACAATCCGATGTGCTCCCTTTTTTACGGACACGAACAACAGGAAGAAAGGTAGATGATGGGCAAAAAAGGAAAATGCTTGAATGGATCTAAAGTGGTCCAACAAGTGCCCTCTCAGCCACTTCAAGTACCGCATCCAAAAAACACCAGTCCTCTGAGTTGTCATCCCAATCACACTTGATTTCTCCCAGCTCTGAAGTCTCCATCAGCCCTGCACAGTATGGTGGAACTGAGATGGCTGAGTCTGCAGAGCTGTTCAGTCACACTATAGCCTGGGAATCAGAGGTCTGCTCCCAAGCTACAGTGAGTACAGAACAGGAAATGGTCTGCAGTGATGCCCAGAACCTTTGTGACTCTGATTCAGGCCGTGAGGACCAAGATTCTGAGCATAATGTTGACCCTTTGTCACAAACTGTAACACCTGTGGTTATAGACAATGAGGAACATACTGATGAAGATGAGACGCAGATACCCGATTGGGATGACAACTTAAATATTCGGTCAGGGCAAGAAGAGGCTCGGTCTGAGGGGGAGGGGAGTGCAAACACAACAATTGATGATGAAGTTCTAGATCCCACCTACTGTCAACCCCCAGTCAGGCACTCGAGGAGGTCAACAGAGGCGGTGGAGGAGGATGCAACCGACGACGAAGTTACCTTGCGCCTTCCTGGACAGAGTCGGAGCACTGGTAGCACGTCTACAACTGCATCCTCAGCCACCACTCTGCCTATGAGCATTATTCGGGGTGGATCAACAGGTCGCATGGCCTCTAAGCCTTGCCTAGCCTGGTCCTTTTTTGACATAAAAAAAGATCGCCCAAATCATGTGATATGTAAAATTTGTCATGATTCTCTTAGTAGAGGTCAAAACCTCAGCAGTTTGACAACTTCTTCCATGAATCGTCACATGAATAAATATCATAGGTCCCGGTGGGAAGCTCACTGTGCTGCAATGCTGCAAGAGCGAACCATCCACCGCCCGCACCTTCCAGTGCATCCGCGCGCTCTTCATCTTCTAGGACTGTGGGGACAGCTGTCACACCTGTTTTTCCACGCCAAACTTCCACCACTGTAACCGCAACAGGCAGTTTGCTTGTAAGGTCGTCAGTTGGTTTGGAAGGGGAAACAAGTGAGTGTGTACAGCTCTCTCAGACATCGATAGCACCAACGTTGGATGAAGGCAACATCATGTCTCCGCCTGCACTTTCCTCACAAACCTGCATTTTTCCAGGGACACCCTACTCAACACCGTCTACACACAGCAGCCAGATCTCTGTCCCTCAGATGTGGTCAAATAAAAGGCCACTTCCTCCGACCCATGACAAAGCTAAGAGGTTGACTCTATCCCTCTGTAAGCTGTTGGCTACCGAAATGCTGCCTTTCCGCCTAGTGGACACACAGGATTTTAGAGACCTTATGTCTGTCGCTGTGCCCCAGTACCAGATGCCTAGTCGCCACTACTTCTCTAAGAAAGGTGTGCCCGCGCTACACCAGCATGTCGCACACAACATCACCGCTTCCTTGAGAAACTCTGTGTGTGAACGGGTGCATTTCACCACCGATACTTGGACCAGTAAGCATGGACAGGGACGTTACATGTCGCTGACTGGGCACTGGGTAACTATGGTGATAGATGGTGAAGGGTCTGCTGCACAAGTCTTGCCGTCCCCACGACTTGTGTGTCAATCCTCTGTCTGTCCAAGTTCCGCCACAGCTTCTGCATCCTCCACCTCATCTGGGTCCTCCACCTCCGCCCCAAGCCTGCCTGGTCAGGCCACCAGCGTTCTCACTGCGCAGAAGGAATCACGCACAAGTGGGCGGGGCCTGTTCTTCGTGTTTCCTAAGCTAGGAGTCAGGTCTCCTTGTGTCTCTGTGATATACTTACCTATCTCTCTTCTAGAGCCGCTCCTGCCTCGCCATCCGGTCCTGCCGATTCCCGAACCCCGAACGCTGACTATCTGCCATCCCGTCAGTCCGTACCATCTCTGATCCCTGTGGTGACCCGTCCTCTCGCTCCATCGGTTCCGGACTGTTGATGTGACGATTCATGGAAGAAGTTGTCAAACTGCTGAGGTTTTGACCTCTACTAAGAGAATCATGACAAATTTTACATATCACATGATTTGGGCGATCTTTTTCTATGTCAAAAAAGGACCAGGCTAGGCAAGGCTTAGAGGCCATGCGACCTGTTGATCCACCCCGAATAATGCTCATAGGCAGAGTGGTGGCTGAGGATGCAGTTGTAGACGTGCTACCAGTGCTCCGACTCTGTCCAGGAAGGCGCAAGGTAACTTCGTCGTCGGTTGCATCCTCCTCCACCGCCTCTGTTGACCTCCTCGAGTGCCTGACTGGGGGTTGACAGTAGGTGGGATCTAGAACTTCATCATCAATTGTTGTGTTTGCACTCCCCTCCCCTTCAGACCGAGCCTCTTCTTGCCCTGACCGAATATTTAAGTTGTCATCCCAATCGGGTATCTGCGTCTCATCTTCATCAGTATGTTCCTCATTGTCTATAACCACAGGTGTTACAGTTTGTGACAAAGGGTCAACATTATGCTCAGAAACTTGGTCCTCACGGCCTGAATCAGAGTCACAAAGGTTCTGGGCATCACTGCAGACCATTTCCTGTTCTGTACTCACTGTAGCTTGGGAGCAGACCTCTGATTCCCAGGCTATAGTGTGACTGAACAGCTCTGCAGACTCAGCCATCTCAGTTCCACCATACTGTGCAGGGCTGATGGAGACTTCAGAGCTGGGAGAAATCAAGTGTGATTGGGATGACAACTCAGAGGACTGGTGTTTTTTGGATGCGGTACTTGAAGTGGCTGAGAGGGCATTTGTTGGACCACTTGAGATCCATTCAAGCATTTTCCTTTTTTGCCCATCATCTACCTTTCTTCCTGTTGTTCGTGTCCGTAAAAAAGGGAGCACATCGGATTGTCCACGGTAAGTAGTAGACATCTTACTTTTGCTGGTAGATGGTCTATCTTCAGCAGATGATAATGGAGCTTTGCCACTTTCCCCACAGACAAAACCTTTTTTGCCTTTTCCACCACGCCTCTTCCCCTTTCCACCAGCATCTGTCATTTTGCCACTCATGATGATTGCGACAAGATTGTGGACTGAAAATGTGGTAGCAAAAATTGAGAGGTGGTGAAGATTGCAGTGGTGGTCTAGCTTTATTAACAGCAGAATAATAAAGAATAAATATCCCTGACAATGCAACTTAGTTATAATGAGTTGGAGTGTGCAACGCAGGCAGATGCGCTCTGCAAATGTCTTGGCACTAGTGGGACTATAGCAAAGTCCAATAGCCACGTATAGGATGCCACTAGGTACACTGAGTGTTTGCTAGTATAATGGCTAAGTTAAAATTAGTTGGAGTGTGCAACGCAGGCAGATGCGCTCTGCAAATGTCTTGGCACTAGTGGGACTATAGCAAAGTCCAATAGCCACGTATAGGATGCCACTAGGTACACTGAGTGTTTGCTAGTATAATGGCTTACTTATAATTAGTTGGAGTGTGCAACGCAGGCAGATGCGCTCTGCAAATGTCTTGGCACTAGTGGGACTATAGCAAAGTCCAATAGCCACGTATAGGATGCCACTAGGTACACTGAGTGTTTGCTAGTATAATGGCTAAGTTAAAATTAGTTGGAGTGTGCAACGCAGGCAGATGCGCTCTGCAAATGTCTTGGCACTAGTGGGACTATAGCAAAGTCCAATAGCCACGTATAGGATGCCACTAGGTACACTGAGTGTTTGCTAGTATAATGGCTTACTTATAATTAGTTGGAGTGTGCAACGCAGGCAGATGCGCTCTGCAAATGTCTTGGCACTAGTGGGACTATAGCAAAGTCCAATAGCCACGTATAGGATGCCACTAGGTACACTGAGTGTTTGCTAGTATAATGGCTTACTTATAATTAGTTGGAGTGTGCAACGCAGGCAGATGCGCTCTGCAAATGTCTTGGCACTAGTGGGACTATAGCAAAGTCCAATAGCCACAGATAGGATGCCACTAGGTACACTGAGTGTTTGCTAGTATAATGGCTTACTTATAATTAGTTGGAGTGTGCAACGCAGGCAGATGCGCTCTGCAAATGTCTTGGCACTAGTGGGACTATAGCAAGGTCCAATAGCCACGTATAGGATGCCACTAGGTACACTGAGTGTTTGCTAGTATAATGGCTTACTTATAATTAGTTGGAGTGTGCAACGCAGGCAGATGCGCTCTGCAAATGTCTTGGCACTAGTGGGACTATAGAAAAGTCCAATAGCCACGTATAGGATGCCACTAGGTACACTGAATGTTTGCTAGTATAATGGCTTACTTATAATTAGTTGGAGTGTGCAACGCAGGCAGATGCGCTCTGCAAATGTCTTGGCACTAGTGGGACTATAGCAAGGTCCAATAGCCACGTATAGGATGCCACTAGGTACACTGAGTGTTTGCTAGTATAATGGCTTACTTATAATTAGTTGGAGTGTGCAACGCAGGCAGATGCGCTCTGCAAATGTCTTGGCACTAGTGGGACTATAGCAAAGTCCAATAGCCACGTATAGGATGCCACTAGGTACACTGAGTGTTTGCTAGTATAATGGCTAAGTTAAAATTAGTTGGAGTGTGCAACGCAGGCAGATGCGCTCTGCAAATGTCTTGGCACTAGTGGGACTATAGCAAAGTCCAATAGCCACGTATAGGATGCCACTAGGTACACTGAGTGTTTGCTAGAAAAATTGCTTAGTTTAAAAAAGTTGGAGTGTGCAATGCAGGCAGACGTGCTCTGCAAATGTCTTTGCACTAGTGGGACTATAGCAAAGTCCAATAGCCACAGATAGGATGCCACTAGGTACACTGAGTTTTTGCTAGTATAATGGTTTACTTATAATTAGTTGGAGTGTGCAACGCAGGCAGATGCGCTCTGCAAATGTCTTGGCACTAGTGGGACTATAGCAAGGTCCAATAGCCACGTATAGGATGCCACTAGGTACACTGAGTGTTTGCTAGTATAATGGCTTACTTATAATTAGTTGGAGTGTGCAACGCAGGCAGATGCGCTCTGCAAATGTCTTGGCACTAGTGGGACTATAGCAAAGTCCAATAGCCACGTATAGGATGCCACTAGGTACACTGAGTGTTTGCTAGTATAATGGCTTACTTATAATTAGTTGGAGTGTGCAACGCAGGCAGATGCGCTCTGCAAATGTCTTGGCACTAGTGGGACTATAGCAAAGTCCAATAGCCACGTATAGGATGCCACTAGGTACACTGAGTGTTTGCTAGTATAATGGCTAAGTTAAAATTAGTTGGAGTGTGCAACGCAGGCAGATGCGCTCTGCAAATGTCTTGGCACTAGTGGGACTAAAGCAAAGTCCAATAGCCACGTATAGGATGCCACTAGGTACACTGAGTGTTTGCTAGTAAAATTGCTTAGTTTAAAAAAGTTGGAGTGTGCAATGCAGGCAGACGTGCTCTGCAAATGTCTTTGCACTAGTGGGACTATAGCAAAGTCCAATAGCCACAGATAGGATGCCACTAGGTACACTGAGTTTTTGCTAGTATAATGGCTTACTTATAATTAGTTGGAGTGTGCAACGCAGGCAGATGCGCTCTGCAAATGTCTTGGCACTAGTGGGACTATAGCAAGGTCCAATAGCCACGTATAGGATGCCACTAGGTACACTGAGTGTTTGCTAGTATAATGGCTTACTTATAATTAGTTGGAGTGTGCAACGCAGGCAGATGCGCTCTGCAAATGTCTTGGCACTAGTGGGACTATAGCAAGGTCCAATAGCCACGTATAGGATGCCACTAGGTACACTGAGTGTTTGCTAGTATAATGGCTTACTTATAATTAGTTGGAGTGTGCAACGCAGGCAGATGCGCTCTGCAAATGTCTTGGCACTAGTGGGACTATAGCAAAGTCCAATAGCCACAGATAGGATGCCACTAGGTACACTGAGTGTTTGCTAGTATAATGGCTTACTTATAATTAGTTGGAGTGTGCAACGCAGGCAGATGCGCTCTGCAAATGTCTTGGCACTAGTGGGACTATAGCAAAGTCCAATAGCCACGTATAGGATGCCACTAGGTACACTGAGTGTTTGCTAGTATAATGGCTTACTTATAATTAGTTGGAGTGTGCAACGCAGGCAGATGCGCTCTGCAAATGTCTTGGCACTAGTGGGACTATAGCAAAGTCCAATAGCCACGTATAGGATGCCACTAGGTACACTGAGTGTTTGCTAGTATAATGGCTAAGTTAAAATTAGTTGGAGTGTGCAACGCAGGCAGATGCGCTCTGCAAATGTCTTGGCACTAGTGGGACTATAGCAAAGTCCAATAGCCACGTATAGGATGCCACTAGGTACACTGAGTGTTTGCTAGCAAAATTGCTTAGTTTAAAAAAGTTGGAGTGTGCAATGCAGGCAGACGTGCTTTGCAAATGTCTTTGCACTAGTGGGACTATAGCAAAGTCCAATAGCCACAGATAGGATGCCACTAGGTACACTGAGTTTTTGCTAGTATAATGGCTTACTTATAATTAGTTGGAGTGTGCAACGCAGGCAGATGCGCTCTGCAAATGTCTTGGCACTAGTGGGACTATAGCAAGGTCCAATAGCCACGTATAGGATGCCACTAGGTACACTGAGTGTTTGCTAGTATAATGGCTTACTTATAATTAGTTGGAGTGTGCAACGCAGGCAGATGCGCTCTGCAAATGTCTTGGCACTAGTGGGACTATAGCAAAGTCCAATAGCCACGTATAGGATGCCACTAGGTACACTGAGTGTTTGCTAGTATAATGGCTTACTTATAATTAGTTGGAGTGTGCAACGCAGGCAGATGCGCTCTGCAAATGTCTTGGCACTAGTGGGACTATAGCAAAGTCCAATAGCCACGTATAGGATGCCACTAGGTACACTGAGTGTTTGCTAGTATAATGGCTTACTTATAATTAGTTGGAGTGTGCAACGCAGGCAGATGCGCTCTGCAAATGTCTTGGCACTAGTGGGACTATAGCAAAGTCCAATAGCCACGTATAGGATGCCACTAGGTACACTGAGTGTTTGCTAGTAAAATTGCTTAGTTTAAAAAAGTTGGAGTGTGCAATGCAGGCAGACGTGCTCTGCAAATGTTTTTGCACTAGTGGGACTATAGCAAGGTCCAATAGCCACGTATAGGATGCCACTAGGTACACTGAGTGTTTGCTAGTATAATGGCTTACTTATAATTAGTTGGAGTGTGCAACGCAGGCAGATGCGCTCTGCAAATGTCTTGGCACTAGTGGGACTATAGCAAAGTCCAATAGCCACAGATAGGATGCCACTAGGTACACTGAGTGTTTGCTAGTATAATGGCTTACTTATAATTAGTTGGAGTGTGCAACGCAGGCAGATGCGCTCTGCAAATGTCTTGGCACTAGTGGGACTATAGCAAAGTCCAATAGCCACGTATAGGATGCCACTAGGTACACTGAGTGTTTGCTAGTAAAATTGCTTAGTTTAAAAAAGTTGGAGTGTGCAATGCAGGCAGACGTGCTCTGCAAATGTCTTTGCACTAGTGGGACTATAGCAAAGTCCAATAGCCACAGATAGGATGCCACTAGGTACACTGAGTGTTTGCTAGTATAATGGCTTACGTATAATTAGTTGGAGTGTGCAACGCAGGCAGATGCGCTCTGCAAATGTCTTGGCACTAGTGGGACTATAGCAAAGTCCAATAGCCACGTATAGGATGCCACTAGGTACACTGAGTGTTTGCTAGTATAATGGCTAAGTTAAAATTAGTTGGAGTGTGCAACGCAGGCAGATGCGCTCTGCAAATGTCTTGGCACTAGTGGGACTATAGCAAAGTCCAATAGCCACGTATAGGATGCCACTAGGTACACTGAGTGTTTGCTAGTAAAATTGCTTAGTTTAAAAAAGTTGGAGTGTGCAATGCAGGCAGACGTGCTCTGCAAATGTCTTTGCAGTAGTGGGACTATAGCAAAGTCCAATAGCCACAGATAGGATGCCACTAGGTACACTGAGTGTTTGCTAGTATAATGGCTTAGTTATAATGAGTTGGAGTGTGCAGAGGACAGGAGGGTACAGTGGCAGGATTGTGGTGCTCTGGGTAGAGGAATGGAAGCCTGCCTTTCTATTCCCTCCTAATGGTGAAATGCAGGGAGGAAATCCCTGACCTTGGCTACACAGATGCTGTTGCTGTTTGCAGGACCTGTCACCTATGGCTCTCTGACCCTGCCGGTTTGAGCCCTTAAAAGGACTGCTATAAAGTGCTCTCCCTATGCTGTCTAACGCTGTGTATGCAGCGCATACAGCTGTATCGGCTATAGGACTCAGGAGGACGGAGCTGCGACAGTGATGTCTGACACCAAAGACGCAGAAGGCAGATAATGGCGTCCGTGAAGAAAATGTCCGGTTTTATAATGCAGGGACATGTGACATGCAGATCCTATCACACATGCCGTTGCTTCTCTGGCTCAAAGTCAACTTAGCTGTGTGTGTGTCTGTGATTGGCTGACATGCTGGCCCGCCCCACAAGACGCGCGCACTTAGGGAAGGAAGACAAGAAAAAAAAAAAAAAAATGGCGATCGCCATTATAGAAACAGCAGTGATCTGAAGGCGCTGTTCACGCACACTATACACTGAAATGTGATAATAGTTTGATTCACAGAGTGACTTACACTATTACAGCAGAAACCAAGCTATGATTTAGCTGTTTTTTGGCTGCTAGAACCGTTCTCGAACGTTTCTAGAACTATCGAGCTTTTGCAAAAAGCTCGAGTTCTAGTTCGATCTAGAACATGCCCCAAAATCACTCGAGCCTAGAACTGGAGAACCACGAACCACGAACCGCGCTCAACTCTATCCAGGAGCTTTGGTTCCCTGAGTTTCCAATAGCAAATGTCTAGAAAAAACTCTGTCCATTGGCACAACTCAGCAAGAAAATGAGAAGACCGAGAAGATATATTTCATTTATCTTAATGCCACCTTATTAACAGCACTAAACCCTTCTATTATGTCCCTTAGCCTTTTGAGCTTATCCTCTGGTAAGCGGAAGACCATGCCTCTGGTATCGATCTCAGTGCCTAAAAACTGTATTATAGTAGCCAATCAGAATACAAAAGGATGCATAGGAAGCGTGACTTTATTTCAATATTTTAAAACAATCCAATAAAATGAAGAAAAGTCACTCATACAAGATCCACAGAAGTTGTATAATACATACATAAATCAAAACACTATAAGGCCTGTTTCACACGTCAGTGATTCTGGTACGTTTGTGCTTTTTTTTAAACATAACAGAATCACTGAGATACGCAGATCCATTATAATGAATGGGTCTGCTCACACATCAGTGATTTTTCACTGCACGTGTCTCCGTGCGGCGTACCCGCGTGTCCGTGATTGCTGCACGGAGACATGTCCATTTTTTTCTGGCATCACTGATAGGATGTCCATAAGGTGGCAGCAGAGCATAACAGAAAAAGGTGCCTATTGTGCACTGAAAAGACCCAATGTGATGCACCAGACATATAGAGCCCTAATGGATTCACAAATATAAGATATATCATGAATGACTACTGCATAATGAACGCTAGCATGAAAAAAGAAAGGAATCCATAAAAATATTATACACTACACTTGTGCGTTATATAATAGTTTGGTAAAAACGCACAGAAGTGCACCTGTACGCTGCCACCGACAGGCACACACGTGCGGTTTTTAAATGCAAGCACGGACGCACTAAGAACCTAACAGGTTTTAGGAGCAAAAATTAATGACGAGAACTCTGACACTATCAGCCACTGCTGACTGACGTGTATTATACACTACACTTGTGCGTTATATAATAGTTTGGTAAAAACGCACACAAGTGCACCTGTACGCTGCCACCGACAGGCACACACGTGCGGTTTTTAAATGCAAGCACGGACGCACTAAGAACCTAACACAGGTTTTAGGAGCAAAAATTAATGACGAGAACTCTGACACTATCAGCCACTGCTGACTGACGTGTATTATACACTACACTTGTGCGTTATATAATAGTTTGGTAAAAACGCACACAAGTGCACCTGTACGCTGCCACCGACAGGCACACACGTGCGGTTTTTAAATGCAAGCACGGACGCACTAAGAACCTAACACAGGTTTTAGGAGCAAAAATTAATGACGAGAACTCTGACACTATCAGCCACTGCTGACTGACGTGTATTATACACTACACTTGTGCGTTATATAATAGTTTGGTAAAAACGCACACAAGTGCACCTGTACGCTGCCACCGACAGGCACACACGTGCGGTTTTTAAATGCAAGCACGGACGCACTAAGAACCTAACAGGTTTTAGGAGCGACAATTGCTGAGAAGTCTGACACTATCAGGACTGTTTTAGACTGTGTACACCAGCCCCAGATATGATGAAGGCTGGTATACGGTCACCACTAGGAATGGCTATATACCCTGCCTGCCTGCCTGCCTGCCTGTATACTGCTACAATAGTCCTGACAAGGACTCTTTTGGTCACTAGCCTGTATTCCAACCTGGCTATACCCTGCCTGTATACAGCAACAATAGTCCTGAGAAGGACTCTGCTACTGTACTCCGACCTGGCTATACCCTGCCTGCCTGTATACAACTAGAATAGTCCTGAGAAGGACTTTTGGTCACACTGTTTGCAGCCCTGCTACGGAAATAGCTATAAAGGGCCGCAAACCTTTCCCTGAAGCAGCGACCCTCTCCCTGCACTGACTGTCTGGATAGCTGTGAGCAGAGCACAGCGCGCCCGCCGGTATAAAGGCTCGGTCACGCTGTGCAGGCCGGCCAATCACTGCAATTCCACAACTAACAGGGCTGTGGCATTGCAGTGGTCTGCCAGCCAATCCCTGCATGAGGGCTGGCTCTCAAAAGAGCGCCAACATGCAGGGATGAAGACCACGAGTACAGCACGAGTATCGCGAGATTACTCGGTCCCCGTCGAGTAGACCGAGTACAGTGATACTCGTGCGAGTACCGAGTAGTAACAAGCATGCTCGCTCATCACTATTTATTAGTAAAATGGCTTACACTCCCCTTTTTTCCACTTTTTTCTTCACTACTTTTATAAAGAAATTTTTCCTTTCTTTATTCTTAATGCAATTTTATATAGCAACACCACCATTTTTTGCCACGAACATAATTTTTCTTGTCCGTCATCCCGTTCACCCTTACAGGGTTGTGGACAGATGCACTTGTCACTACACTTCTAAGACTCAATACAGGGTCTGGAGCTCAATGCTCCCTTTTTGTTTTTTTTTTCTTCTTTTTTTTCTTTTTTTCATTTTGTCCTTCTTCTTCTTCTTTTTCTGATTTTTGTCTCAAAAAGCTGATGAAATTTGAAACACTATACCCCAGTGATTTTATAAATGTTTCTCAATATATCACTTGAGAACTTTTATGGCCGGTATTGTAACAGTTGACCATCCCGGCAGTATTTGAAATACAGCAGTCAGTCCTCTGACGTAGCTCCATATGTGTATATATAGAGGTTCTTCCTCCTTTGATTGCATACTGTTCTTTTTTTGCCCTGATGAAGGAGACAGTGATCTCTGAAACACATTGACCGGAAAAAAGAATAAAGAGATGAAATAATTAACATCAGTTTCCTTTGGTGACAGCGCGGCACGCACCCGATTTTCCTCCTATACGTTATTGCTCTTCTACTAGGGGCTGCGGCTGTCGCCATTTGTAACGTGCATTTAGGGGTTGTGACTGGCACAACCTTAATAGGTGAGTGCAACTACTATTAATTATTTGTTACCTTACCAGGTAAGACCCTAATTTGTGCGTCTGCTCCAGAGTTATTTCCCTGATTATTAATATCTGACAGGCAGTGATTGATCCTGCATTCTCACCTTCCTCTCTGTTGCACATTCTTATTGTTCCTATATGCTCTCTATTTCCATCAGACTTTTTTTGTCCTTCGGTGGGGCTCTAACATATGTGCACCATTTATTATTTATTTTTATGGATTCCTTTCTTTTTTCATGCTAGCGTTCATTATGCAGTAGTCATTCATGATATATCTTATATTTGTGAATCCATTAGGGCTCTATATGTCTGGTGCATCACATTGGGTCTTTTCAGTGCACAATAGGCACCTTTTTCTGTTATGCTCTGCTGCCACCTTATGGACATCCTATCAGTGATGCCAGAAAAAAATGGACATGTCTCCGTGCAGCAATCACGGACACGCGGGTACGCCGCACGGAGACACGTGCAGTGAAAAATCACTGATGTGTGAGCAGACCCATTCATTATAATGGATCTGCGTATCTCAGTGATTCTGTTATGTTTAAAAAAAAGCACAAACGTACCAGAATCACTGACGTGTGAAACAGGCCTTATAGTGTTTTGATTTATGTATGTATTATACAACTTCTGTGGATCTTGTATGAGTGACTTTTCTTCATTTTATTGGATTGTTTTAAAATATTGAAATAAAGTCACGCTTCCTATGCATCCTTTTGTATTCTGATTGGCTACTATAATACAGTTTTTAGGCACTGAGATCGATACCAGAGGCATGGTCTTCCGCTTACCAGAGGATAAGCTCAAAAGGCTAAGGGACATAATAGAAGGGTTTAGTGCTGTTAATAAGGTGGCATTAAGATAAATGAAATATATCTTCTCGGTCTTCTCGTTTTCTTGCTGAGTTGTGCCAATGGACAGAGTTTTTTCTAGACATTTGCTATTGGAAACTCAGGGAACCAAAGCTCCTGGATAGAGTTGAGCGCGGTTCG
This sequence comes from Anomaloglossus baeobatrachus, assembly GCF_048569485.1. Lineage (NCBI taxonomy): Eukaryota > Metazoa > Chordata > Amphibia > Anura > Aromobatidae > Anomaloglossus > Anomaloglossus baeobatrachus. The sequence goes on from NW_027445064.1 coordinate 89,374, forward strand.
TGGTTCGTGGTTCTCCAGTTCTAGGCTCGAGTGATTTTGGGGCATGTTCTAGATCGAACTAGAACTCGAGCTTTTTGCAAAAGCTCGATAGTTCTAGAAACGTTCGAGAACGGTTCTAGCAGCCAAAAAACAGCTAAATCATAGCTTGGTTTCTGCTGTAATAGTGTAAGTCACTCTGTGAATCAAACTATTATCACATTTCAGTGTATAGTGTGCGTGAACAGCGCCTTCAGATCACTGCTGTTTCTATAATGGCGATCGCCATTTTTTTTTTTTTTTCTTGTCTTCCTTCCCTAAGTGCGCGCGTCTTGTGGGGCGGGCCAGCATGTCAGCCAATCACAGACACACACACAGCTAAGTTGACTTTGAGCCAGAGAAGCAACGGCATGTGTGATAGGATCTGCATGTCACATGTCCCTGCATTATAAAACCGGACATTTTCTTCACGGACGCCATTATCTGCCTTCTGCGTCTTTGGTGTCAGACATCACTGTCGCAGCTCCGTCCTCCTGAGTCCTATAGCCGATACAGCTGTATGCGCTGCATACACAGCGTTAGACAGCATAGGGAGAGCACTTTATAGCAGTCCTTTTAAGGGCTCAAACCGGCAGGGTCAGAGAGCCATAGGTGACAGGTCCTGCAAACAGCAACAGCATCTGTGTAGCCAAGGTCAGGGATTTCCTCCCTGCATTTCACCATTAGGAGGGAATAGAAAGGCAGGCTTCCATTCCTCTACCCAGAGCACCACAATCCTGCCACTGTACCCTCCTGTCCTCTGCACACTCCAACTCATTATAACTAAGCCATTATACTAGCAAACACTCAGTGTACCTAGTGGCATCCTATCTGTGGCTATTGGACTTTGCTATAGTCCCACTACTGCAAAGACATTTGCAGAGCACGTCTGCCTGCATTGCACACTCCAACTTTTTTAAACTAAGCAATTTTACTAGCAAACACTCAGTGTACCTAGTGGCATCCTATACGTGGCTATTGGACTTTGCTATAGTCCCACTAGTGCCAAGACATTTGCAGAGCGCATCTGCCTGCGTTGCACACTCCAACTAATTTTAACTTAGCCATTATACTAGCAAACACTCAGTGTACCTAGTGGCATCCTATACGTGGCTATTGGACTTTGCTATAGTCCCACTAGTGCCAAGACATTTGCAGAGCGCATCTGCCTGCGTTGCACACTCCAACTAATTATACGTAAGCCATTATACTAGCAAACACTCAGTGTACCTAGTGGCATCCTATCTGTGGCTATTGGACTTTGCTATAGTCCCACTAGTGCAAAGACATTTGCAGAGCACGTCTGCCTGCATTGCACACTCCAACTTTTTTAAACTAAGCAATTTTACTAGCAAACACTCAGTGTACCTAGTGGCATCCTATACGTGGCTATTGGACTTTGCTATAGTCCCACTAGTGCCAAGACATTTGCAGAGCGCATCTGCCTGCGTTGCACACTCCAACTAATTATAAGTAAGCCATTATACTAGCAAACACTCAGTGTACCTAGTGGCATCCTATCTGTGGCTATTGGACTTTGCTATAGTCCCACTAGTGCCAAGACATTTGCAGAGCGCATCTGCCTGCGTTGCACACTCCAACTAATTATAAGTAAGCCATTATACTAGCAAACACTCAGTGTACCTAGTGGCATCCTATCTGTGGCTATTGGACTTTGCTATAGTCCCACTAGTGCAAAGACATTTGCAAAGCACGTCTGCCTGCATTGCACACTCCAACTTTTTTAAACTAAGCAATTTTGCTAGCAAACACTCAGTGTACCTAGTGGCATCCTATACGTGGCTATTGGACTTTGCTATAGTCCCACTAGTGCCAAGACATTTGCAGAGCGCATCTGCCTGCGTTGCACACTCCAACTAATTTTAACTTAGCCATTATACTAGCAAACACTCAGTGTACCTAGTGGCATCCTATACGTGGCTATTGGACTTTGCTATAGTCCCACTAGTGCCAAGACATTTGCAGAGCGCATCTGCCTGCGTTGCACACTCCAACTAATTATAAGTAAGCCATTATACTAGCAAACACTCAGTGTACCTAGTGGCATCCTATACGTGGCTATTGGACTTTGCTATAGTCCCACTAGTGCCAAGACATTTGCAGAGCGCATCTGCCTGCGTTGCACACTCCAACTAATTATAAGTAAGCCATTATACTAGCAAACACTCAGTGTACCTAGTGGCATCCTATCTGTGGCTATTGGACTTTGCTATAGTCCCACTAGTGCCAAGACATTTGCAGAGCGCATCTGCCTGCGTTGCACACTCCAACTAATTATAAGTAAGCCATTATACTAGCAAACACTCAGTGTACCTAGTGGCATCCTATACGTGGCTATTGGACCTTGCTATAGTCCCACTAGTGCCAAGACATTTGCAGAGCGCATCTGCCTGCGTTGCACACTCCAACTAATTATAAGTAAGCCATTATACTAGCAAACACTCAGTGTACCTAGTGGCATCCTATACGTGGCTATTGGACCTTGCTATAGTCCCACTAGTGCCAAGACATTTGCAGAGCGCATCTGCCTGCGTTGCACACTCCAACTAATTATAAGTAAGCCATTATACTAGCAAAAACTCAGTGTACCTAGTGGCATCCTATCTGTGGCTATTGGACTTTGCTATAGTCCCACTAGTGCAAAGACATTTGCAGAGCACGTCTGCCTGCATTGCACACTCCAACTTTTTTAAACTAAGCAATTTTACTAGCAAACACTCAGTGTACCTAGTGGCATCCTATACGTGGCTATTGGACTTTGCTTTAGTCCCACTAGTGCCAAGACATTTGCAGAGCGCATCTGCCTGCGTTGCACACTCCAACTAATTTTAACTTAGCCATTATACTAGCAAACACTCAGTGTACCTAGTGGCATCCTATACGTGGCTATTGGACTTTGCTATAGTCCCACTAGTGCCAAGACATTTGCAGAGCGCATCTGCCTGCGTTGCACACTCCAACTAATTATAAGTAAGCCATTATACTAGCAAACACTCAGTGTACCTAGTGGCATCCTATACGTGGCTATTGGACTTTGCTATAGTCCCACTAGTGCCAAGACATTTGCAGAGCGCATCTGCCTGCGTTGCACACTCCAACTAATTATAAGTAAGCCATTATACTAGCAAACACTCAGTGTACCTAGTGGCATCCTATACGTGGCTATTGGACCTTGCTATAGTCCCACTAGTGCCAAGACATTTGCAGAGCGCATCTGCCTGCGTTGCACACTCCAACTAATTATAAGTAAACCATTATACTAGCAAAAACTCAGTGTACCTAGTGGCATCCTATCTGTGGCTATTGGACTTTGCTATAGTCCCACTAGTGCAAAGACATTTGCAGAGCACGTCTGCCTGCATTGCACACTCCAACTTTTTTAAACTAAGCAATTTTTCTAGCAAACACTCAGTGTACCTAGTGGCATCCTATACGTGGCTATTGGACTTTGCTATAGTCCCACTAGTGCCAAGACATTTGCAGAGCGCATCTGCCTGCGTTGCACACTCCAACTAATTTTAACTTAGCCATTATACTAGCAAACACTCAGTGTACCTAGTGGCATCCTATACGTGGCTATTGGACTTTGCTATAGTCCCACTAGTGCCAAGACATTTGCAGAGCGCATCTGCCTGCGTTGCACACTCCAACTAATTATAAGTAAGCCATTATACTAGCAAACACTCAGTGTACCTAGTGGCATCCTATACGTGGCTATTGGACCTTGCTATAGTCCCACTAGTGCCAAGACATTTGCAGAGCGCATCTGCCTGCGTTGCACACTCCAACTAATTATAAGTAAGCCATTATACTAGCAAACATTCAGTGTACCTAGTGGCATCCTATACGTGGCTATTGGACTTTGCTATAGTCCCACTAGTGCCAAGACATTTGCAGAGCGCATCTGCCTGCGTTGCACACTCCAACTAATTATAAGTAAGCCATTATACTAGCAAACACTCAGTGTACCTAGTGGCATCCTATACGTGGCTATTGGACCTTGCTATAGTCCCACTAGTGCCAAGACATTTGCAGAGCGCATCTGCCTGCGTTGCACACTCCAACTAATTATAAGTAAGCCATTATACTAGCAAACACTCAGTGTACCTAGTGGCATCCTATCTGTGGCTATTGGACTTTGCTATAGTCCCACTAGTGCCAAGACATTTGCAGAGCGCATCTGCCTGCGTTGCACACTCCAACTAATTATAAGTAAGCCATTATACTAGCAAACACTCAGTGTACCTAGTGGCATCCTATACGTGGCTATTGGACTTTGCTATAGTCCCACTAGTGCCAAGACATTTGCAGAGCGCATCTGCCTGCGTTGCACACTCCAACTAATTATAAGTAAGCCATTATACTAGCAAACACTCAGTGTACCTAGTGGCATCCTATACGTGGCTATTGGACTTTGCTATAGTCCCACTAGTGCCAAGACATTTGCAGAGCGCATCTGCCTGCGTTGCACACTCCAACTAATTTTAACTTAGCCATTATACTAGCAAACACTCAGTGTACCTAGTGGCATCCTATACGTGGCTATTGGACTTTGCTATAGTCCCACTAGTGCCAAGACATTTGCAGAGCGCATCTGCCTGCGTTGCACACTCCAACTAATTATAAGTAAGCCATTATACTAGCAAACACTCAGTGTACCTAGTGGCATCCTATCTGTGGCTATTGGACTTTGCTATAGTCCCACTAGTGCCAAGACATTTGCAGAGCGCATCTGCCTGCGTTGCACACTCCAACTAATTATAAGTAAGCCATTATACTAGCAAACACTCAGTGTACCTAGTGGCATCCTATCTGTGGCTATTGGACTTTGCTATAGTCCCACTAGTGCAAAGACATTTGCAAAGCACGTCTGCCTGCATTGCACACTCCAACTTTTTTAAACTAAGCAATTTTGCTAGCAAACACTCAGTGTACCTAGTGGCATCCTATACGTGGCTATTGGACTTTGCTATAGTCCCACTAGTGCCAAGACATTTGCAGAGCGCATCTGCCTGCGTTGCACACTCCAACTAATTTTAACTTAGCCATTATACTAGCAAACACTCAGTGTACCTAGTGGCATCCTATACGTGGCTATTGGACTTTGCTATAGTCCCACTAGTGCCAAGACATTTGCAGAGCGCATCTGCCTGCGTTGCACACTCCAACTAATTATAAGTAAGCCATTATACTAGCAAACACTCAGTGTACCTAGTGGCATCCTATACGTGGCTATTGGACTTTGCTATAGTCCCACTAGTGCCAAGACATTTGCAGAGCGCATCTGCCTGCGTTGCACACTCCAACTAATTATAAGTAAGCCATTATACTAGCAAACACTCAGTGTACCTAGTGGCATCCTATCTGTGGCTATTGGACTTTGCTATAGTCCCACTAGTGCCAAGACATTTGCAGAGCGCATCTGCCTGCGTTGCACACTCCAACTAATTATAAGTAAGCCATTATACTAGCAAACACTCAGTGTACCTAGTGGCATCCTATACGTGGCTATTGGACCTTGCTATAGTCCCACTAGTGCCAAGACATTTGCAGAGCGCATCTGCCTGCGTTGCACACTCCAACTAATTATAAGTAAGCCATTATACTAGCAAACACTCAGTGTACCTAGTGGCATCCTATACGTGGCTATTGGACCTTGCTATAGTCCCACTAGTGCCAAGACATTTGCAGAGCGCATCTGCCTGCGTTGCACACTCCAACTAATTATAAGTAAGCCATTATACTAGCAAAAACTCAGTGTACCTAGTGGCATCCTATCTGTGGCTATTGGACTTTGCTATAGTCCCACTAGTGCAAAGACATTTGCAGAGCACGTCTGCCTGCATTGCACACTCCAACTTTTTTAAACTAAGCAATTTTACTAGCAAACACTCAGTGTACCTAGTGGCATCCTATACGTGGCTATTGGACTTTGCTTTAGTCCCACTAGTGCCAAGACATTTGCAGAGCGCATCTGCCTGCGTTGCACACTCCAACTAATTTTAACTTAGCCATTATACTAGCAAACACTCAGTGTACCTAGTGGCATCCTATACGTGGCTATTGGACTTTGCTATAGTCCCACTAGTGCCAAGACATTTGCAGAGCGCATCTGCCTGCGTTGCACACTCCAACTAATTATAAGTAAGCCATTATACTAGCAAACACTCAGTGTACCTAGTGGCATCCTATACGTGGCTATTGGACTTTGCTATAGTCCCACTAGTGCCAAGACATTTGCAGAGCGCATCTGCCTGCGTTGCACACTCCAACTAATTATAAGTAAGCCATTATACTAGCAAACACTCAGTGTACCTAGTGGCATCCTATACGTGGCTATTGGACCTTGCTATAGTCCCACTAGTGCCAAGACATTTGCAGAGCGCATCTGCCTGCGTTGCACACTCCAACTAATTATAAGTAAACCATTATACTAGCAAAAACTCAGTGTACCTAGTGGCATCCTATCTGTGGCTATTGGACTTTGCTATAGTCCCACTAGTGCAAAGACATTTGCAGAGCACGTCTGCCTGCATTGCACACTCCAACTTTTTTAAACTAAGCAATTTTTCTAGCAAACACTCAGTGTACCTAGTGGCATCCTATACGTGGCTATTGGACTTTGCTATAGTCCCACTAGTGCCAAGACATTTGCAGAGCGCATCTGCCTGCGTTGCACACTCCAACTAATTTTAACTTAGCCATTATACTAGCAAACACTCAGTGTACCTAGTGGCATCCTATACGTGGCTATTGGACTTTGCTATAGTCCCACTAGTGCCAAGACATTTGCAGAGCGCATCTGCCTGCGTTGCACACTCCAACTAATTATAAGTAAGCCATTATACTAGCAAACACTCAGTGTACCTAGTGGCATCCTATACGTGGCTATTGGACCTTGCTATAGTCCCACTAGTGCCAAGACATTTGCAGAGCGCATCTGCCTGCGTTGCACACTCCAACTAATTATAAGTAAGCCATTATACTAGCAAACATTCAGTGTACCTAGTGGCATCCTATACGTGGCTATTGGACTTTGCTATAGTCCCACTAGTGCCAAGACATTTGCAGAGCGCATCTGCCTGCGTTGCACACTCCAACTAATTATAAGTAAGCCATTATACTAGCAAACACTCAGTGTACCTAGTGGCATCCTATACGTGGCTATTGGACCTTGCTATAGTCCCACTAGTGCCAAGACATTTGCAGAGCGCATCTGCCTGCGTTGCACACTCCAACTAATTATAAGTAAGCCATTATACTAGCAAACACTCAGTGTACCTAGTGGCATCCTATCTGTGGCTATTGGACTTTGCTATAGTCCCACTAGTGCCAAGACATTTGCAGAGCGCATCTGCCTGCGTTGCACACTCCAACTAATTATAAGTAAGCCATTATACTAGCAAACACTCAGTGTACCTAGTGGCATCCTATACGTGGCTATTGGACTTTGCTATAGTCCCACTAGTGCCAAGACATTTGCAGAGCGCATCTGCCTGCGTTGCACACTCCAACTAATTATAAGTAAGCCATTATACTAGCAAACACTCAGTGTACCTAGTGGCATCCTATACGTGGCTATTGGACTTTGCTATAGTCCCACTAGTGCCAAGACATTTGCAGAGCGCATCTGCCTGCGTTGCACACTCCAACTAATTTTAACTTAGCCATTATACTAGCAAACACTCAGTGTACCTAGTGGCATCCTATACGTGGCTATTGGACTTTGCTATAGTCCCACTAGTGCCAAGACATTTGCAGAGCGCATCTGCCTGCGTTGCACACTCCAACTAATTATAAGTAAGCCATTATACTAGCAAACACTCAGTGTACCTAGTGGCATCCTATACGTGGCTATTGGACTTTGCTATAGTCCCACTAGTGCCAAGACATTTGCAGAGCGCATCTGCCTGCGTTGCACACTCCAACTAATTTTAACTTAGCCATTATACTAGCAAACACTCAGTGTACCTAGTGGCATCCTATACGTGGCTATTGGACTTTGCTATAGTCCCACTAGTGCCAAGACATTTGCAGAGCGCATCTGCCTGCGTTGCACACTCCAACTCATTATAACTAAGTTGCATTGTCAGGGATATTTATTCTTTATTATTCTGCTGTTAATAAAGCTAGACCACCACTGCAATCTTCACCACCTCTCAATTTTTGCTACCACATTTTCAGTCCACAATCTTGTCGCAATCATCATGAGTGGCAAAATGACAGATGCTGGTGGAAAGGGGAAGAGGCGTGGTGGAAAAGGCAAAAAAGGTTTTGTCTGTGGGGAAAGTGGCAAAGCTCCATTATCATCTGCTGAAGATAGACCATCTACCAGCAAAAGTAAGATGTCTACTACTTACCGTGAATCGTCACATGAATAAATATCATAGGTCCCGGTGGGAAGCTCACTGTGCTGCAATGCTGCAAGAGCGAACCATCCACCGCCCGCCCCTTCCAGTGCATCCGCGCGCTCTTCATCTTCTAGGACTGTGGGGACAGCTGTCACACCTGTTTTTCCACGCCAAACTTCCACCACTGTAACCGCAACAGGCAGTTTGCTTGTAAGGTCGTCAGTTGGTTTGGAAGGGGAAACAAGTGAGTGTGTACAGCTCTCTCAGACATCGATAGCACCAACGTTGGATGAAGGCAACATCATGTCTCCGCCTGCACTTTCCTCACAAACCTGCATTTTTCCAGGGACACCCTACTCAACACCGTCTACACACAGCAGCCAGATCTCTGTCCCTCAGATGTGGTCAAATAAAAGGCCACTTCCTCCGACCCATGACAAAGCTAAGAGGTTGACTCTATCCCTCTGTAAGCTGTTGGCTACCGAAATGCTGCCTTTCCGCCTAGTGGACACACAGGATTTTAGAGACCTTATGTCTGTCGCTGTGCCCCAGTACCAGATGCCTAGTCGCCACTACTTCTCTAAGAAAGGTGTGCCCGCGCTACACCAGCATGTCGCACACAACATCACCGCTTCCTTGAGAAACTCTGTGTGTGAACGGGTGCATTTCACCACCGATACTTGGACCAGTAAGCATGGACAGGGACGTTACATGTCGCTGACTGGGCACTGGGTAACTATGGTGATAGATGGTGAAGGGTCTGCTGCACAAGTCTTGCCGTCCCCACGACTTGTGTGTCAATCCTCTGTCTGTCCAAGTTCCGCCACAGCTTCTGCATCCTCCACCTCATCTGGGTCCTCCACCTCCGCCCCAAGCCTGCCTGGTCAGGCCACCAGCGTTCTCACTGCGCAGAAGGAATCACGCACAAGTGGGCGGGGCCTGTTCTTCGTGTTTCCTAAGCTAGGAGTCAGGTCTCCTTGTGTCTCTGTGATATACTTACCTATCTCTCTTCTAGAGCCGCTCCTGCCTCGCCATCCGGTCCTGCCGATTCCCGAACCCCGAACGCTGACTATCTGCCATCCCGTCAGTCCGTACCATCTCTGATCCCTGTGGTGACCCGTCCTCTCGCTCCATCGGTTCCGGACTGTTGATGTGACGATTCATGGAAGAAGTTGTCAAACTGCTGAGGTTTTGACCTCTACTAAGAGAATCATGACAAATTTTACATATCACATGATTTGGGCGATCTTTTTCTATGTCAAAAAAGGACCAGGCTAGGCAAGGCTTAGAGGCCATGCGACCTGTTGATCCACCCCGAATAATGCTCATAGGCAGAGTGGTGGCTGAGGATGCAGTTGTAGACGTGCTACCAGTGCTCCGACTCTGTCCAGGAAGGCGCAAGGTAACTTCGTCGTCGGTTGCATCCTCCTCCACCGCCTCTGTTGACCTCCTCGAGTGCCTGACTGGGGGTTGACAGTAGGTGGGATCTAGAACTTCATCATCAATTGTTGTGTTTGCACTCCCCTCCCCTTCAGACCGAGCCTCTTCTTGCCCTGACCGAATATTTAAGTTGTCATCCCAATCGGGTATCTGCGTCTCATCTTCATCAGTATGTTCCTCATTGTCTATAACCACAGGTGTTACAGTTTGTGACAAAGGGTCAACATTATGCTCAGAAACTTGGTCCTCACGGCCTGAATCAGAGTCACAAAGGTTCTGGGCATCACTGCAGACCATTTCCTGTTCTGTACTCACTGTAGCTTGGGAGCAGACCTCTGATTCCCAGGCTATAGTGTGACTGAACAGCTCTGCAGACTCAGCCATCTCAGTTCCACCATACTGTGCAGGGCTGATGGGGACTTCAGAGCTGGGAGAAATCAAGTGTGATTGGGATGACAACTCAGAGGACTGGTGTTTTTTGGATGCGGTACTTGAAGTGGCTGAGAGGGCATTTGTTGGACCACTTGAGATCCATTCAAGCATTTTCCTTTTTTGCCCATCATCTACCTTTCTTCCTGTTGTTCGTGTCCGTAAAAAAGGGAGCACATCGGATTGTCCACGGTAAGTAGTAGACATCTTACTTTTGCTGGTAGATGGTCTATCTTCAGCAGATGATAATGGAGCTTTGCCACTTTCCCCACAGACAAAACCTTTTTTGCCTTTTCCACCACGCCTCTTCCCCTTTCCACCAGCATCTGTCATTTTGCCACTCATGATGATTGCGACAAGATTGTGGACTGAAAATGTGGTAGCAAAAATTGAGAGGTGGTGAAGATTGCAGTGGTGGTCTAGCTTTATTAACAGCAGAATAATAAAGAATAAATATCCCTGACAATGCAACTTAGTTATAATGAGTTGGAGTGTGCAACGCAGGCAGATGCGCTCTGCAAATGTCTTGGCACTAGTGGGACTATAGCAAAGTCCAATAGCCACGTATAGGATGCCACTAGGTACACTGAGTGTTTGCTAGTATAATGGCTAAGTTAAAATTAGTTGGAGTGTGCAACGCAGGCAGATGCGCTCTGCAAATGTCTTGGCACTAGTGGGACTATAGCAAAGTCCAATAGCCACGTATAGGATGCCACTAGGTACACTGAGTGTTTGCTAGTATAATGGCTTACTTATAATTAGTTGGAGTGTGCAACGCAGGCAGATGCGCTCTGCAAATGTCTTGGCACTAGTGGGACTATAGCAAAGTCCAATAGCCACGTATAGGATGCCACTAGGTACACTGAGTGTTTGCTAGTATAATGGCTAAGTTAAAATTAGTTGGAGTGTGCAACGCAGGCAGATGCGCTCTGCAAATGTCTTGGCACTAGTGGGACTATAGCAAAGTCCAATAGCCACGTATAGGATGCCACTAGGTACACTGAGTGTTTGCTAGTATAATGGCTTACTTATAATTAGTTGGAGTGTGCAACGCAGGCAGATGCGCTCTGCAAATGTCTTGGCACTAGTGGGACTATAGCAAAGTCCAATAGCCACGTATAGGATGCCACTAGGTACACTGAGTGTTTGCTAGTATAATGGCTTACTTATAATTAGTTGGAGTGTGCAACGCAGGCAGATGCGCTCTGCAAATGTCTTGGCACTAGTGGGACTATAGCAAAGTCCAATAGCCACAGATAGGATGCCACTAGGTACACTGAGTGTTTGCTAGTATAATGGCTTACTTATAATTAGTTGGAGTGTGCAACGCAGGCAGATGCGCTCTGCAAATGTCTTGGCACTAGTGGGACTATAGCAAGGTCCAATAGCCACGTATAGGATGCCACTAGGTACACTGAGTGTTTGCTAGTATAATGGCTTACTTATAATTAGTTGGAGTGTGCAACGCAGGCAGATGCGCTCTGCAAATGTCTTGGCACTAGTGGGACTATAGCAAAGTCCAATAGCCACGTATAGGATGCCACTAGGTACACTGAATGTTTGCTAGTATAATGGCTTACTTATAATTAGTTGGAGTGTGCAACGCAGGCAGATGCGCTCTGCAAATGTCTTGGCACTAGTGGGACTATAGCAAGGTCCAATAGCCACGTATAGGATGCCACTAGGTACACTGAGTGTTTGCTAGTATAATGGCTTACTTATAATTAGTTGGAGTGTGCAACGCAGGCAGATGCGCTCTGCAAATGTCTTGGCACTAGTGGGACTATAGCAAAGTCCAATAGCCACGTATAGGATGCCACTAGGTACACTGAGTGTTTGCTAGTATAATGGCTAAGTTAAAATTAGTTGGAGTGTGCAACGCAGGCAGATGCGCTCTGCAAATGTCTTGGCACTAGTGGGACTATAGCAAAGTCCAATAGCCACGTATAGGATGCCACTAGGTACACTGAGTGTTTGCTAGAAAAATTGCTTAGTTTAAAAAAGTTGGAGTGTGCAATGCAGGCAGACGTGCTCTGCAAATGTCTTTGCACTAGTGGGACTATAGCAAAGTCCAATAGCCACAGATAGGATGCCACTAGGTACACTGAGTTTTTGCTAGTATAATGGTTTACTTATAATTAGTTGGAGTGTGCAACGCAGGCAGATGCGCTCTGCAAATGTCTTGGCACTAGTGGGACTATAGCAAGGTCCAATAGCCACGTATAGGATGCCACTAGGTACACTGAGTGTTTGCTAGTATAATGGCTTACTTATAATTAGTTGGAGTGTGCAACGCAGGCAGATGCGCTCTGCAAATGTCTTGGCACTAGTGGGACTATAGCAAAGTCCAATAGCCACGTATAGGATGCCACTAGGTACACTGAGTGTTTGCTAGTATAATGGCTTACTTATAATTAGTTGGAGTGTGCAACGCAGGCAGATGCGCTCTGCAAATGTCTTGGCACTAGTGGGACTATAGCAAAGTCCAATAGCCACGTATAGGATGCCACTAGGTACACTGAGTGTTTGCTAGTATAATGGCTAAGTTAAAATTAGTTGGAGTGTGCAACGCAGGCAGATGCGCTCTGCAAATGTCTTGGCACTAGTGGGACTAAAGCAAAGTCCAATAGCCACGTATAGGATGCCACTAGGTACACTGAGTGTTTGCTAGTAAAATTGCTTAGTTTAAAAAAGTTGGAGTGTGCAATGCAGGCAGACGTGCTCTGCAAATGTCTTTGCACTAGTGGGACTATAGCAAAGTCCAATAGCCACAGATAGGATGCCACTAGGTACACTGAGTTTTTGCTAGTATAATGGCTTACTTATAATTAGTTGGAGTGTGCAACGCAGGCAGATGCGCTCTGCAAATGTCTTGGCACTAGTGGGACTATAGCAAGGTCCAATAGCCACGTATAGGATGCCACTAGGTACACTGAGTGTTTGCTAGTATAATGGCTTACTTATAATTAGTTGGAGTGTGCAACGCAGGCAGATGCGCTCTGCAAATGTCTTGGCACTAGTGGGACTATAGCAAGGTCCAATAGCCACGTATAGGATGCCACTAGGTACACTGAGTGTTTGCTAGTATAATGGCTTACTTATAATTAGTTGGAGTGTGCAACGCAGGCAGATGCGCTCTGCAAATGTCTTGGCACTAGTGGGACTATAGCAAAGTCCAATAGCCACAGATAGGATGCCACTAGGTACACTGAGTGTTTGCTAGTATAATGGCTTACTTATAATTAGTTGGAGTGTGCAACGCAGGCAGATGCGCTCTGCAAATGTCTTGGCACTAGTGGGACTATAGCAAAGTCCAATAGCCACGTATAGGATGCCACTAGGTACACTGAGTGTTTGCTAGTATAATGGCTTACTTATAATTAGTTGGAGTGTGCAACGCAGGCAGATGCGCTCTGCAAATGTCTTGGCACTAGTGGGACTATAGCAAAGTCCAATAGCCACGTATAGGATGCCACTAGGTACACTGAGTGTTTGCTAGTATAATGGCTAAGTTAAAATTAGTTGGAGTGTGCAACGCAGGCAGATGCGCTCTGCAAATGTCTTGGCACTAGTGGGACTATAGCAAAGTCCAATAGCCACGTATAGGATGCCACTAGGTACACTGAGTGTTTGCTAGCAAAATTGCTTAGTTTAAAAAAGTTGGAGTGTGCAATGCAGGCAGACGTGCTTTGCAAATGTCTTTGCACTAGTGGGACTATAGCAAAGTCCAATAGCCACAGATAGGATGCCACTAGGTACACTGAGTTTTTGCTAGTATAATGGCTTACTTATAATTAGTTGGAGTGTGCAACGCAGGCAGATGCGCTCTGCAAATGTCTTGGCACTAGTGGGACTATAGCAAGGTCCAATAGCCACGTATAGGATGCCACTAGGTACACTGAGTGTTTGCTAGTATAATGGCTTACTTATAATTAGTTGGAGTGTGCAACGCAGGCAGATGCGCTCTGCAAATGTCTTGGCACTAGTGGGACTATAGCAAAGTCCAATAGCCACGTATAGGATGCCACTAGGTACACTGAGTGTTTGCTAGTATAATGGCTTACTTATAATTAGTTGGAGTGTGCAACGCAGGCAGATGCGCTCTGCAAATGTCTTGGCACTAGTGGGACTATAGCAAAGTCCAATAGCCACGTATAGGATGCCACTAGGTACACTGAGTGTTTGCTAGTATAATGGCTTACTTATAATTAGTTGGAGTGTGCAACGCAGGCAGATGCGCTCTGCAAATGTCTTGGCACTAGTGGGACTATAGCAAAGTCCAATAGCCACGTATAGGATGCCACTAGGTACACTGAGTGTTTGCTAGTAAAATTGCTTAGTTTAAAAAAGTTGGAGTGTGCAATGCAGGCAGACGTGCTCTGCAAATGTTTTTGCACTAGTGGGACTATAGCAAGGTCCAATAGCCACGTATAGGATGCCACTAGGTACACTGAGTGTTTGCTAGTATAATGGCTTACTTATAATTAGTTGGAGTGTGCAACGCAGGCAGATGCGCTCTGCAAATGTCTTGGCACTAGTGGGACTATAGCAAAGTCCAATAGCCACAGATAGGATGCCACTAGGTACACTGAGTGTTTGCTAGTATAATGGCTTACTTATAATTAGTTGGAGTGTGCAACGCAGGCAGATGCGCTCTGCAAATGTCTTGGCACTAGTGGGACTATAGCAAAGTCCAATAGCCACGTATAGGATGCCACTAGGTACACTGAGTGTTTGCTAGTAAAATTGCTTAGTTTAAAAAAGTTGGAGTGTGCAATGCAGGCAGACGTGCTCTGCAAATGTCTTTGCACTAGTGGGACTATAGCAAAGTCCAATAGCCACAGATAGGATGCCACTAGGTACACTGAGTGTTTGCTAGTATAATGGCTTACGTATAATTAGTTGGAGTGTGCAACGCAGGCAGATGCGCTCTGCAAATGTCTTGGCACTAGTGGGACTATAGCAAAGTCCAATAGCCACGTATAGGATGCCACTAGGTACACTGAGTGTTTGCTAGTATAATGGCTAAGTTAAAATTAGTTGGAGTGTGCAACGCAGGCAGATGCGCTCTGCAAATGTCTTGGCACTAGTGGGACTATAGCAAAGTCCAATAGCCACGTATAGGATGCCACTAGGTACACTGAGTGTTTGCTAGTAAAATTGCTTAGTTTAAAAAAGTTGGAGTGTGCAATGCAGGCAGACGTGCTCTGCAAATGTCTTTGCAGTAGTGGGACTATAGCAAAGTCCAATAGCCACAGATAGGATGCCACTAGGTACACTGAGTGTTTGCTAGTATAATGGCTTAGTTATAATGAGTTGGAGTGTGCAGAGGACAGGAGGGTACAGTGGCAGGATTGTGGTGCTCTGGGTAGAGGAATGGAAGCCTGCCTTTCTATTCCCTCCTAATGGTGAAATGCAGGGAGGAAATCCCTGACCTTGGCTACACAGATGCTGTTGCTGTTTGCAGGACCTGTCACCTATGGCTCTCTGACCCTGCCGGTTTGAGCCCTTAAAAGGACTGCTATAAAGTGCTCTCCCTATGCTGTCTAACGCTGTGTATGCAGCGCATACAGCTGTATCGGCTATAGGACTCAGGAGGACGGAGCTGCGACAGTGATGTCTGACACCAAAGACGCAGAAGGCAGATAATGGCGTCCGTGAAGAAAATGTCCGGTTTTATAATGCAGGGACATGTGACATGCAGATCCTATCACACATGCCGTTGCTTCTCTGGCTCAAAGTCAACTTAGCTGTGTGTGTGTCTGTGATTGGCTGACATGCTGGCCCGCCCCACAAGACGCGCGCACTTAGGGAAGGAAGACAAGAAAAAAAAAAAAAAAATGGCGATCGCCATTATAGAAACAGCAGTGATCTGAAGGCGCTGTTCACGCACACTATACACTGAAATGTGATAATAGTTTGATTCACAGAGTGACTTACACTATTACAGCAGAAACCAAGCTATGATTTAGCTGTTTTTTGGCTGCTAGAACCGTTCTCGAACGTTTCTAGAACTATCGAGCTTTTGCAAAAAGCTCGAGTTCTAGTTCGATCTAGAACATGCCCCAAAATCACTCGAGCCTAGAACTGGAGAACCACGAACCACGAACCGCGCTCAACTCTATCCAGGAGCTTTGGTTCCCTGAGTTTCCAATAGCAAATGTCTAGAAAAAACTCTGTCCATTGGCACAACTCAGCAAGAAAACGAGAAGACCGAGAAGATATATTTCATTTATCTTAATGCCACCTTATTAACAGCACTAAACCCTTCTATTATGTCCCTTAGCCTTTTGAGCTTATCCTCTGGTAAGCGGAAGACCATGCCTCTGGTATCGATCTCAGTGCCTAAAAACTGTATTATAGTAGCCAATCAGAATACAAAAGGATGCATAGGAAGCGTGACTTTATTTCAATATTTTAAAACAATCCAATAAAATGAAGAAAAGTCACTCATACAAGATCCACAGAAGTTGTATAATACATACATAAATCAAAACACTATAAGGCCTGTTTCACACGTCAGTGATTCTGGTACGTTTGTGCTTTTTTTTAAACATAACAGAATCACTGAGATACGCAGATCCATTATAATGAATGGGTCTGCTCACACATCAGTGATTTTTCACTGCACGTGTCTCCGTGCGGCGTACCCGCGTGTCCGTGATTGCTGCACGGAGACATGTCCATTTTTTTCTGGCATCACTGATAGGATGTCCATAAGGTGGCAGCAGAGCATAACAGAAAAAGGTGCCTATTGTGCACTGAAAAGACCCAATGTGATGCACCAGACATATAGAGCCCTAATGGATTCACAAATATAAGATATATCATGAATGACTACTGCATAATGAACGCTAGCATGAAAAAAGAAAGGAATCCATAAAAATAAATAATAAATGGTGCACATATGTTAGAGCCCCACCGAAGGACAAAAAAAGTCTGATGGAAATAGAGAGCATATAGGAACAATAAGAATGTGCAACAGAGAGGAAGGTGAGAATGCAGGATCAATCACTGCCTGTCAGATATTAATAATCAGGGAAATAACTCTGGAGCAGACGCACAAATTAGGGTCTTACCTGGTAAGGTAACAAATAATTAATAGTAGTTGCACTCACCTATTAAGGTTGTGCCAGTCACAACCCCTAAATGCACGTTACAAATGGCGACAGCCGCAGCCCCTAGTAGAAGAGCAATAACGTATAGGAGGAAAATCGGGTGCGTGCCGCGCTGTCACCAAAGGAAACTGATGTTAATTATTTCATCTCTTTATTCTTTTTTCCGGTCAATGTGTTTCAGAGATCACTGTCTCCTTCATCAGGGCAAAAAAAGAACAGTATGCAATCAAAGGAGGAAGAACCTCTATATATACACATATGGAGCTACGTCAGAGGACTGACTGCTGTATTTCAAATACTGCCGGGATGGTCAACTGTTACAATACCGGCCATAAAAGTTCTCAAGTGATATATTGAGAAACATTTATAAAATCACTGGGGTATAGTGTTTCAAATTTCATCAGCTTTTTGAGACAAAAATCAGAAAAAGAAGAAGAAGAAGGACAAAATGAAAAAAAGAAAAAAAAGAAGAAAAAAAAAACAAAAAGGGAGCATTGAGCTCCAGACCCTGTATTGAGTCTTAGAAGTGTAGTGACAAGTGCATCTGTCCACAACCCTGTAAGGGTGAACGGGATGACGGACAAGAAAAATTATGTTCGTGGCAAAAAATGGTGGTGTTGCTATATAAAATTGCATTAAGAATAAAGAAAGGAAAAATTTCTTTATAAAAGTAGTGAAGAAAAAAGTGGAAAAAAGGGGAGTGTAAGCCATTTTACTAATAAATAGTGATGAGCGAGCATGCTTGTTACTACTCGGTACTCGCACGAGTATCACTGTACTCGGTCTACTCGACGGGGACCGAGTAATCTCGCGATACTCGTGCTGTACTCGTGGTCTTCATCCCTGCATGTTGGCGCTCTTTTGAGAGCCAGCCCTCATGCAGGGATTGGCTGGCAGACCACTGCAATGCCACAGCCCTGTTAGTTGTGGAATTGCAGTGATTGGCCGGCCTGCACAGCGTGACCGAGCCTTTATACCGGCGGGCGCGCTGTGCTCTGCTCACAGCTATCCAGACAGTCAGTGCAGGGAGAGGGTCGCTGCTTCAGGGAAAGGTTTGCGGCCCTTTATAGCTATTTCCGTAGCAGGGCTGCAAACAGTGTGACCAAAAGTCCTTCTCAGGACTATTCTAGTTGTATACAGGCAGGCAGGGTATAGCCAGGTCGGAGTACAGTAGCAGAGTCCTTCTCAGGACTATTGTTGCTGTATACAGGCAGGGTATAGCCAGGTTGGAATACAGGCTAGTGACCAAAAGAGTCCTTGTCAGGACTATTGTAGCAGTATACAGGCAGGCAGGCAGGCAGGCAGGGTATATAGCCATTCCTAGTGGTGACCGTATACCAGCCTTCATCATATCTGGGGCTGGTGTACACAGTCTAAAACAGTCCTGATAGTGTCAGACTTCTCAGCAATTGTCGCTCCTAAAACCTGTTAGGTTCTTAGTGCGTCCGTGCTTGCATTTAAAAACCGCACGTGTGTGCCTGTCGGTGGCAGCGTACAGGTGCACTTGTGTGCGTTTTTACCAAACTATTATATAACGCACAAGTGTAGTGTATAATACACGTCAGTCAGCAGTGGCTGATAGTGTCAGAGTTCTCGTCATTAATTTTTGCTCCTAAAACCTGTGTTAGGTTCTTAGTGCGTCCGTGCTTGCATTTAAAAACCGCACGTGTGTGCCTGTCGGTGGCAGCGTACAGGTGCACTTGTGTGCGTTTTTACCAAACTATTATATAACGCACAAGTGTAGTGTATAATACACGTCAGTCAGCAGTGGCTGATAGTGTCAGAGTTCTCGTCATTAATTTTTGCTCCTAAAACCTGTGTTAGGTTCTTAGTGCGTCCGTGCTTGCATTTAAAAACCGCACGTGTGTGCCTGTCGGTGGCAGCGTACAGGTGCACTTGTGTGCGTTTTTACCAAACTATTATATAACGCACAAGTGTAGTGTATAATACACGTCAGTCAGCAGTGGCTGATAGTGTCAGAGTTCTCGTCATTAATTTTTGCTCCTAAAACCTGTTAGGTTCTTAGTGCGTCCGTGCTTGCATTTAAAAACCGCACGTGTGTGCCTGTCGGTGGCAGCGTACAGGTGCACTTCTGTGCGTTTTTACCAAACTATTATATAACGCACAAGTGTAGTGTATAATATTTTTATGGATTCCTTTCTTTTTTCATGCTAGCGTTCATTATGCAGTAGTCATTCATGATATATCTTATATTTGTGAATCCATTAGGGCTCTATATGTCTGGTGCATCACATTGGGTCTTTTCAGTGCACAATAGGCACCTTTTTCTGTTATGCTCTGCTGCCACCTTATGGACATCCTATCAGTGATGCCAGAAAAAAATGGACATGTCTCCGTGCAGCAATCACGGACACGCGGGTACGCCGCACGGAGACACGTGCAGTGAAAAATCACTGATGTGTGAGCAGACCCATTCATTATAATGGATCTGCGTATCTCAGTGATTCTGTTATGTTTAAAAAAAAGCACAAACGTACCAGAATCACTGACGTGTGAAACAGGCCTTATAGTGTTTTGATTTATGTATGTATTATACAACTTCTGTGGATCTTGTATGAGTGACTTTTCTTCATTTTATTGGATTGTTTTAAAATATTGAAATAAAGTCACGCTTCCTATGCATCCTTTTGTATTCTGATTGGCTACTATAATACAGTTTTTAGGCACTGAGATCGATACCAGAGGCATGGTCTTCCGCTTACCAGAGGATAAGCTCAAAAGGCTAAGGGACATAATAGAAGGGTTTAGTGCTGTTAATAAGGTGGCATTAAGATAAATGAAATATATCTTCTCGGTCTTCTCGTTTTCTTGCTGAGTTGTGCCAATGGACAGAGTTTTTTCTAGACATTTGCTATTGGAAACTCAGGGAACCAAAGCTCCTGGATAGAGTTGAGCGCGGTTCGTGGTTCGTGGTTCTCCAGTTCTAGGCTCGAGTGATTTTGGGGCATGTTCTAGATCGAACTAGAACTCGAGCTTTTTGCAAAAGCTCGATAGTTCTAGAAACGTTCGAGAACGGTTCTAGCAGCCAAAAAACAGCTAAATCATAGCTTGGTTTCTGCTGTAATAGTGTAAGTCACTCTGTGAATCAAACTATTATCACATTTCAGTGTATAGTGTGCGTGAACAGCGCCTTCAGATCACTGCTGTTTCTATAATGGCGATCGCCATTTTTTTTTTTTTTTTCTTGTCTTCCTTCCCTAAGTGCGCGCGTCTTGTGGGGCGGGCCAGCATGTCAGCCAATCACAGACACACACACAGCTAAGTTGACTTTGAGCCAGAGAAGCAACGGCATGTGTGATAGGATCTGCATGTCACATGTCCCTGCATTATAAAACCGGACATTTTCTTCACGGACGCCATTATCTGCCTTCTGCGTCTTTGGTGTCAGACATCACTGTCGCAGCTCCGTCCTCCTGAGTCCTATAGCCGATACAGCTGTATGCGCTGCATACACAGCGTTAGACAGCATAGGGAGAGCACTTTATAGCAGTCCTTTTAAGGGCTCAAACCGGCAGGGTCAGAGAGCCATAGGTGACAGGTCCTGCAAACAGCAACAGCATCTGTGTAGCCAAGGTCAGGGATTTCCTCCCTGCATTTCACCATTAGGAGGGAATAGAAAGGCAGGCTTCCATTCCTCTACCCAGAGCACCACAATCCTGCCACTGTACCCTCCTGTCCTCTGCACACTCCAACTCATTATAACTAAGCCATTATACTAGCAAACACTCAGTGTACCTAGTGGCATCCTATCTGTGGCTATTGGACTTTGCTATAGTCCCACTACTGCAAAGACATTTGCAGAGCACGTCTGCCTGCATTGCACACTCCAACTTTTTTAAACTAAGCAATTTTACTAGCAAACACTCAGTGTACCTAGTGGCATCCTATACGTGGCTATTGGACTTTGCTATAGTCCCACTAGTGCCAAGACATTTGCAGAGCGCATCTGCCTGCGTTGCACACTCCAACTAATTTTAACTTAGCCATTATACTAGCAAACACTCAGTGTACCTAGTGGCATCCTATACGTGGCTATTGGACTTTGCTATAGTCCCACTAGTGCCAAGACATTTGCAGAGCGCATCTGCCTGCGTTGCACACTCCAACTAATTATACGTAAGCCATTATACTAGCAAACACTCAGTGTACCTAGTGGCATCCTATCTGTGGCTATTGGACTTTGCTATAGTCCCACTAGTGCAAAGACATTTGCAGAGCACGTCTGCCTGCATTGCACACTCCAACTTTTTTAAACTAAGCAATTTTACTAGCAAACACTCAGTGTACCTAGTGGCATCCTATACGTGGCTATTGGACTTTGCTATAGTCCCACTAGTGCCAAGACATTTGCAGAGCGCATCTGCCTGCGTTGCACACTCCAACTAATTATAAGTAAGCCATTATACTAGCAAACACTCAGTGTACCTAGT
Source organism: Anomaloglossus baeobatrachus (assembly GCF_048569485.1). Taxonomy (NCBI): domain Eukaryota; kingdom Metazoa; phylum Chordata; class Amphibia; order Anura; family Aromobatidae; genus Anomaloglossus; species Anomaloglossus baeobatrachus. The sequence continues at coordinate 111,199 of NW_027445064.1, forward strand.
GGCATCCTATCTGTGGCTATTGGACTTTGCTATAGTCCCACTAGTGCCAAGACATTTGCAGAGCGCATCTGCCTGCGTTGCACACTCCAACTAATTATAAGTAAGCCATTATACTAGCAAACACTCAGTGTACCTAGTGGCATCCTATACGTGGCTATTGGACCTTGCTATAGTCCCACTAGTGCAAAAACATTTGCAGAGCACGTCTGCCTGCATTGCACACTCCAACTTTTTTAAACTAAGCAATTTTACTAGCAAACACTCAGTGTACCTAGTGGCATCCTATACGTGGCTATTGGACTTTGCTATAGTCCCACTAGTGCCAAGACATTTGCAGAGCGCATCTGCCTGCGTTGCACACTCCAACTAATTATAAGTAAGCCATTATACTAGCAAACACTCAGTGTACCTAGTGGCATCCTATACGTGGCTATTGGACTTTGCTATAGTCCCACTAGTGCCAAGACATTTGCAGAGCGCATCTGCCTGCGTTGCACACTCCAACTAATTATAAGTAAGCCATTATACTAGCAAACACTCAGTGTACCTAGTGGCATCCTATACGTGGCTATTGGACTTTGCTATAGTCCCACTAGTGCCAAGACATTTGCAGAGCGCATCTGCCTGCGTTGCACACTCCAACTAATTATAAGTAAGCCATTATACTAGCAAACACTCAGTGTACCTAGTGGCATCCTATACGTGGCTATTGGACCTTGCTATAGTCCCACTAGTGCCAAGACATTTGCAGAGCGCATCTGCCTGCGTTGCACACTCCAACTAATTATAAGTAAGCCATTATACTAGCAAAAACTCAGTGTACCTAGTGGCATCCTATCTGTGGCTATTGGACTTTGCTATAGTCCCACTAGTGCAAAGACATTTGCAAAGCACGTCTGCCTGCATTGCACACTCCAACTTTTTTAAACTAAGCAATTTTGCTAGCAAACACTCAGTGTACCTAGTGGCATCCTATACGTGGCTATTGGACTTTGCTATAGTCCCACTAGTGCCAAGACATTTGCAGAGCGCATCTGCCTGCGTTGCACACTCCAACTAATTTTAACTTAGCCATTATACTAGCAAACACTCAGTGTACCTAGTGGCATCCTATACGTGGCTATTGGACTTTGCTATAGTCCCACTAGTGCCAAGACATTTGCAGAGCGCATCTGCCTGCGTTGCACACTCCAACTAATTATAAGTAAGCCATTATACTAGCAAACACTCAGTGTACCTAGTGGCATCCTATACGTGGCTATTGGACTTTGCTATAGTCCCACTAGTGCCAAGACATTTGCAGAGCGCATCTGCCTGCGTTGCACACTCCAACTAATTATAAGTAAGCCATTATACTAGCAAACACTCAGTGTACCTAGTGGCATCCTATCTGTGGCTATTGGACTTTGCTATAGTCCCACTAGTGCCAAGACATTTGCAGAGCGCATCTGCCTGCGTTGCACACTCCAACTAATTATAAGTAAGCCATTATACTAGCAAACACTCAGTGTACCTAGTGGCATCCTATACGTGGCTATTGGACCTTGCTATAGTCCCACTAGTGCCAAGACATTTGCAGAGCGCATCTGCCTGCGTTGCACACTCCAACTAATTATAAGTAAGCCATTATACTAGCAAACACTCAGTGTACCTAGTGGCATCCTATACGTGGCTATTGGACCTTGCTATAGTCCCACTAGTGCCAAGACATTTGCAGAGCGCATCTGCCTGCGTTGCACACTCCAACTAATTATAAGTAAGCCATTATACTAGCAAAAACTCAGTGTACCTAGTGGCATCCTATCTGTGGCTATTGGACTTTGCTATAGTCCCACTAGTGCAAAGACATTTGCAGAGCACGTCTGCCTGCATTGCACACTCCAACTTTTTTAAACTAAGCAATTTTACTAGCAAACACTCAGTGTACCTAGTGGCATCCTATACGTGGCTATTGGACTTTGCTTTAGTCCCACTAGTGCCAAGACATTTGCAGAGCGCATCTGCCTGCGTTGCACACTCCAACTAATTTTAACTTAGCCATTATACTAGCAAACACTCAGTGTACCTAGTGGCATCCTATACGTGGCTATTGGACTTTGCTATAGTCCCACTAGTGCCAAGACATTTGCAGAGCGCATCTGCCTGCGTTGCACACTCCAACTAATTATAAGTAAGCCATTATACTAGCAAACACTCAGTGTACCTAGTGGCATCCTATACGTGGCTATTGGACTTTGCTATAGTCCCACTAGTGCCAAGACATTTGCAGAGCGCATCTGCCTGCGTTGCACACTCCAACTAATTATAAGTAAGCCATTATACTAGCAAACACTCAGTGTACCTAGTGGCATCCTATACGTGGCTATTGGACCTTGCTATAGTCCCACTAGTGCCAAGACATTTGCAGAGCGCATCTGCCTGCGTTGCACACTCCAACTAATTATAAGTAAACCATTATACTAGCAAAAACTCAGTGTACCTAGTGGCATCCTATCTGTGGCTATTGGACTTTGCTATAGTCCCACTAGTGCAAAGACATTTGCAGAGCACGTCTGCCTGCATTGCACACTCCAACTTTTTTAAACTAAGCAATTTTTCTAGCAAACACTCAGTGTACCTAGTGGCATCCTATACGTGGCTATTGGACTTTGCTATAGTCCCACTAGTGCCAAGACATTTGCAGAGCGCATCTGCCTGCGTTGCACACTCCAACTAATTTTAACTTAGCCATTATACTAGCAAACACTCAGTGTACCTAGTGGCATCCTATACGTGGCTATTGGACTTTGCTATAGTCCCACTAGTGCCAAGACATTTGCAGAGCGCATCTGCCTGCGTTGCACACTCCAACTAATTATAAGTAAGCCATTATACTAGCAAACACTCAGTGTACCTAGTGGCATCCTATACGTGGCTATTGGACCTTGCTATAGTCCCACTAGTGCCAAGACATTTGCAGAGCGCATCTGCCTGCGTTGCACACTCCAACTAATTATAAGTAAGCCATTATACTAGCAAACATTCAGTGTACCTAGTGGCATCCTATACGTGGCTATTGGACTTTGCTATAGTCCCACTAGTGCCAAGACATTTGCAGAGCGCATCTGCCTGCGTTGCACACTCCAACTAATTATAAGTAAGCCATTATACTAGCAAACACTCAGTGTACCTAGTGGCATCCTATACGTGGCTATTGGACCTTGCTATAGTCCCACTAGTGCCAAGACATTTGCAGAGCGCATCTGCCTGCGTTGCACACTCCAACTAATTATAAGTAAGCCATTATACTAGCAAACACTCAGTGTACCTAGTGGCATCCTATCTGTGGCTATTGGACTTTGCTATAGTCCCACTAGTGCCAAGACATTTGCAGAGCGCATCTGCCTGCGTTGCACACTCCAACTAATTATAAGTAAGCCATTATACTAGCAAACACTCAGTGTACCTAGTGGCATCCTATACGTGGCTATTGGACTTTGCTATAGTCCCACTAGTGCCAAGACATTTGCAGAGCGCATCTGCCTGCGTTGCACACTCCAACTAATTATAAGTAAGCCATTATACTAGCAAACACTCAGTGTACCTAGTGGCATCCTATACGTGGCTATTGGACTTTGCTATAGTCCCACTAGTGCCAAGACATTTGCAGAGCGCATCTGCCTGCGTTGCACACTCCAACTAATTTTAACTTAGCCATTATACTAGCAAACACTCAGTGTACCTAGTGGCATCCTATACGTGGCTATTGGACTTTGCTATAGTCCCACTAGTGCCAAGACATTTGCAGAGCGCATCTGCCTGCGTTGCACACTCCAACTAATTATAAGTAAGCCATTATACTAGCAAACACTCAGTGTACCTAGTGGCATCCTATACGTGGCTATTGGACTTTGCTATAGTCCCACTAGTGCCAAGACATTTGCAGAGCGCATCTGCCTGCGTTGCACACTCCAACTAATTTTAACTTAGCCATTATACTAGCAAACACTCAGTGTACCTAGTGGCATCCTATACGTGGCTATTGGACTTTGCTATAGTCCCACTAGTGCCAAGACATTTGCAGAGCGCATCTGCCTGCGTTGCACACTCCAACTCATTATAACTAAGTTGCATTGTCAGGGATATTTATTCTTTATTATTCTGCTGTTAATAAAGCTAGACCACCACTGCAATCTTCACCACCTCTCAATTTTTGCTACCACATTTTCAGTCCACAATCTTGTCGCAATCATCATGAGTGGCAAAATGACAGATGCTGGTGGAAAGGGGAAGAGGCGTGGTGGAAAAGGCAAAAAAGGTTTTGTCTGTGGGGAAAGTGGCAAAGCTCCATTATCATCTGCTGAAGATAGACCATCTACCAGCAAAAGTAAGATGTCTACTACTTACCGTGGACAATCCGATGTGCTCCCTTTTTTACGGACACGAACAACAGGAAGAAAGGTAGATGATGGGCAAAAAAGGAAAATGCTTGAATGGATCTCAAGTGGTCCAACAAATGCCCTCTCAGCCACTTCAAGTACCGCATCCAAAAAACACCAGTCCTCTGAGTTGTCATCCCAATCACACTTGATTTCTCCCAGCTCTGAAGTCTCCATCAGCCCTGCACAGTATGGTGGAACTGAGATGGCTGAGTCTGCAGAGCTGTTCAGTCACACTATAGCCTGGGAATCAGAGGTCTGCTCCCAAGCTACAGTGAGTACAGAACAGGAAATGGTCTGCAGTGATGCCCAGAACCTTTGTGACTCTGATTCAGGCCGTGAGGACCAAGTTTCTGAGCATAATGTTGACCCTTTGTCACAAACTGTAACACCTGTGGTTATAGACAATGAGGAACATACTGATGAAGATGAGACGCAGATACCCGATTGGGATGACAACTTAAATATTCGGTCAGGGCAAGAAGAGGCTCGGTCTGAAGGGGAGGGGAGTGCAAACACAACAATTGATGATGAAGTTCTAGATCCCACCTACTGTCAACCCCCAGTCAGGCACTCGAGGAGGTCAACAGAGGCGGTGGAGGAGGATGCAACCGACGACGAAGTTACCTTGCGCCTTCCTGGACAGAGTCGGAGCACTGGTAGCACGTCTACAACTGCATCCTCAGCCACCACTCTGCCTATGAGCATTATTCGGGGTGGATCAACAGGTCGCATGGCCTCTAAGCCTTGCCTAGCCTGGTCCTTTTTTGACATAGAAAAAGATCGCCCAAATCATGTGATATGTAAAATTTGTCATGATTCTCTTAGTAGAGGTCAAAACCTCAGCAGTTTGACAACTTCTTCCATGAATCGTCACATCAACAGTCCGGAACCGATGGAGCGAGAGGACGGGTCACCACAGGGATCAGAGATGGTACGGACTGACGGGATGGCAGATAGTCAGCGTTCGGGGTTCGGGAATCGGCAGGACCGGATGGCGAGGCAGGAGCGGCTCTAGAAGAGAGATAGGTAAGTATATCACAGAGACACAAGGAGACCTGACTCCTAGCTTAGGAAACACGAAGAACAGGCCCCGCCCACTTGTGCGTGATTCCTTCTGCGCAGTGAGAACGCTGGTGGCCTGACCAGGCAGGCTTGGGGCGGAGGTGGAGGACCCAGATGAGGTGGAGGATGCAGAAGCTGTGGCGGAACTTGGACAGACAGAGGATTGACACACAAGTCGTGGGGACGGCAAGACTTGTGCAGCAGACCCTTCACCATCTATCACCATAGTTACCCAGTGCCCAGTCAGCGACATGTAACGTCCCTGTCCATGCTTACTGGTCCAAGTATCGGTGGTGAAATGCACCCGTTCACACACAGAGTTTCTCAAGGAAGCGGTGATGTTGTGTGCGACATGCTGGTGTAGCGCGGGCACACCTTTCTTAGAGAAGTAGTGGCGACTAGGCATCTGGTACTGGGGCACAGCGACAGACATAAGGTCTCTAAAATCCTGTGTGTCCACTAGGCGGAAAGGCAGCATTTCGGTAGCCAACAGCTTACAGAGGGATAGAGTCAACCTCTTAGCTTTGTCATGGGTCGGAGGAAGTGGCCTTTTATTTGACCACATCTGAGGGACAGAGATCTGGCTGCTGTGTGTAGACGGTGTTGAGTAGGGTGTCCCTGGAAAAATGCAGGTTTGTGAGGAAAGTGCAGGCGGAGACATGATGTTGCCTTCATCCAACGTTGGTGCTATCGATGTCTGAGAGAGCTGTACACACTCACTTGTTTCCCCTTCCAAACCAACTGACGACCTTACAAGCAAACTGCCTGTTGCGGTTACAGTGGTGGAAGTTTGGCGTGGAAAAACAGGTGTGACAGCTGTCCCCACAGTCCTAGAAGATGAAGAGCGCGCGGATGCACTGGAAGGTGCGGGCGGTGGATGGTTCGCTCTTGCAGCATTGCAGCACAGTGAGCTTCCCACCGGGACCTATGATATTTATTCATGTGACGATTCATGGAAGAAGTTGTCAAACTGCTGAGGTTTTGACCTCTACTAAGAGAATCATGACAAATTTTACATATCACATGATTTGGGCGATCTTTTTTTATGTCAAAAAAGGACCAGGCTAGGCAAGGCTTAGAGGCCATGCGACCTGTTGATCCACCCCGAATAATGCTCATAGGCAGAGTGGTGGCTGAGGATGCAGTTGTAGACGTGCTACCAGTGCTCCGACTCTGTCCAGGAAGGCGCAAGGTAACTTCGTCGTCGGTTGCATCCTCCTCCACCGCCTCTGTTGACCTCCTCGAGTGCCTGACTGGGGGTTGACAGTAGGTGGGATCTAGAACTTCATCATCAATTGTTGTGTTTGCACTCCCCTCCCCCTCAGACCGAGCCTCTTCTTGCCCTGACCGAATATTTAAGTTGTCATCCCAATCGGGTATCTGCGTCTCATCTTCATCAGTATGTTCCTCATTGTCTATAACCACAGGTGTTACAGTTTGTGACAAAGGGTCAACATTATGCTCAGAATCTTGGTCCTCACGGCCTGAATCAGAGTCACAAAGGTTCTGGGCATCACTGCAGACCATTTCCTGTTCTGTACTCACTGTAGCTTGGGAGCAGACCTCTGATTCCCAGGCTATAGTGTGACTGAACAGCTCTGCAGACTCAGCCATCTCAGTTCCACCATACTGTGCAGGGCTGATGGAGACTTCAGAGCTGGGAGAAATCAAGTGTGATTGGGATGACAACTCAGAGGACTGGTGTTTTTTGGATGCGGTACTTGAAGTGGCTGAGAGGGCACTTGTTGGACCACTTTAGATCCATTCAAGCATTTTCCTTTTTTGCCCATCATCTACCTTTCTTCCTGTTGTTCGTGTCCGTAAAAAAGGGAGCACATCGGATTGTCCACGGTAAGTAGTAGACATCTTACTTTTGCTGGTAGATGGTCTATCTTCAGCAGATGATAATGGAGCTTTGCCACTTTCCCCACAGACAAAACCTTTTTTGCCTTTTCCACCACGCCTCTTCCCCTTTCCACCAGCATCTGTCATTTTGCCACTCATGTTGATTGCGACAAGATTGTGGACTGAAAATGTGGTAGTAAAAATTGAGAGGTGGTGAAGATTGCAGTGGTGGTCTAGCTTTATTAACAGCAGAATAATAAAGAATAAATATCCCTGACAATGCAACTTAGTTATAATGAGTTGGAGTGTGCAACGCAGGCAGATGCGCTCTGCAAATGTCTTGGCACTAGTGGGACTATAGCAAAGTCCAATAGCCACGTATAGGATGCCACTAGGTACACTGAGTGTTTGCTAGTATAATGGCTAAGTTAAAATTAGTTGGAGTGTGCAACGCAGGCAGATGCGCTCTGCAAATGTCTTGGCACTAGTGGGACTATAGCAAAGTCCAATAGCCACGTATAGGATGCCACTAGGTACACTGAGTGTTTGCTAGTATAATGGCTTACTTATAATTAGTTGGAGTGTGCAACGCAGGCAGATGCGCTCTGCAAATGTCTTGGCACTAGTGGGACTATAGCAAAGTCCAATAGCCACGTATAGGATGCCACTAGGTACACTGAGTGTTTGCTAGTATAATGGCTAAGTTAAAATTAGTTGGAGTGTGCAACGCAGGCAGATGCGCTCTGCAAATGTCTTGGCACTAGTGGGACTATAGCAAAGTCCAATAGCCACGTATAGGATGCCACTAGGTACACTGAGTGTTTGCTAGTATAATGGCTTACTTATAATTAGTTGGAGTGTGCAACGCAGGCAGATGCGCTCTGCAAATGTCTTGGCACTAGTGGGACTATAGCAAAGTCCAATAGCCAGGTATAGGATGCCACTAGGTACACTGAGTGTTTGCTAGTATAATGGCTTACTTATAATTAGTTGGAGTGTGCAACGCAGGCAGATGCGCTCTGCAAATGTCTTGGCACTAGTGGGACTATAGCAAAGTCCAATAGCCACAGATAGGATGCCACTAGGTACACTGAGTGTTTGCTAGTATAATGGCTTACTTATAATTAGTTGGAGTGTGCAACGCAGGCAGATGCGCTCTGCAAATGTCTTGGCACTAGTGGGACTATAGCAAGGTCCAATAGCCACGTATAGGATGCCACTAGGTACACTGAGTGTTTGCTAGTATAATGGCTTACTTATAATTAGTTGGAGTGTGCAACGCAGGCAGATGCGCTCTGCAAATGTCTTGGCACTAGTGGGACTATAGCAAAGTCCAATAGCCACGTATAGGATGCCACTAGGTACACTGAGTGTTTGCTAGTATAATGGCTTACTTATAATTAGTTGGAGTGTGCAACGCAGGCAGATGCGCTCTGCAAATGTCTTGGCACTAGTGGGACTATAGCAAGGTCCAATAGCCACGTATAGGATGTCACTAGGTACACTGAGTGTTTGCTAGTATAATGGCTTACTTATAATTAGTTGGAGTGTGCAACGCAGGCAGATGCGCTCTGCAAATGTCTTGGCACTAGTGGGACTATAGCAAAGTCCAATAGCCACAGATAGGATGCCACTAGGTACACTGAGTGTTTGCTAGTATAATGGCTTACTTACAATTAGTTGGAGTGTGCAACGCAGGCAGATGCGCTCTGCAAATGTCTTGGCACTAGTGGGACTATAGCAAAGTCCAATAGCCACGTATAGGATGCCACTAGGTACACTGAGTGTTTGCTAGTAAAATTGCTTAGTTTAAAAAAGTTGGAGTGTGCAATGCAGGCAGACGTGCTCTGCAAATGTCTTTGCACTAGTGGGACTATAGCAAAGTCCAATAGCCACAGATAGGATGCCACTAGGTACACTGAGTGTTTGCTAGTATAATGGCTTACTTATAATTAGTTGGAGTGTGCAACGCAGGCAGATGCGCTCTGCAAATGTCTTGGCACTAGTGGGACTATAGCAAAGTCCAATAGCCACGTATAGGATGCCACTAGGTACACTGAGTGTTTGCTAGTAAAATTGCTTAGTTTAAAAAAGTTGGAGTGTGCAATGCAGGCAGACGTGCTCTGCAAATGTCTTTGCACTAGTGGGACTATAGCAAAGTCCAATAGCCACAGATAGGATGCCACTAGGTACACTGAGTGTTTGCTAGTATAATGGCTTACTTATAATTAGTTGGAGTGTGCAACGCAGGCAGATGCGCTCTGCAAATGTCTTGGCACTAGTGGGACTATAGCAAAGTCCAATAGCCACGTATAGGATGCCACTAGGTACACTGAGTGTTTGCTAGTATAATGGCTAAGTTAAAATTAGTTGGAGTGTGCAACGCAGGCAGATGCTCTCTGCAAATGTCTTGGCACTAGTGGGACTATAGCAAAGTCCAATAGCCACGTATAGGATGCCACTAGGTACACTGAGTGTTTGCTAGTAAAATTGCTTAGTTTAAAAAAGTTGGAGTGTGCAATGCAGGCAGACGTGCTCTGCAAATGTCTTTGCACTAGTGGGACTATAGCAAAGTCCAATAGCCACAGATAGGATGCCACTAGGTACACTGAGTGTTTGCTAGTATAATGGCTTAGTTATAATGAGTTGGAGTGTGCAGAGGACAGGAGGGTACAGTGGCAGGATTGTGGTGCTCTGGGTAGAGGAATGGAAGCCTGCCTTTCTATTTCCTCCTAATGGTGAAATGCAGGGAGGAAATCCCTGACCTTGGCTACACAGATGCTGTTGCTGTTTGCAGGACCTGTCACCTATGGCTCTCTGACCCTGCCGGTTTGAGCCCTTAAAAGGACTGCTATAAAGTGCTCTCCCTATGCTGTCTAACGCTGTGTATGCAGCGCATACAGCTGTATCGGCTATAGGACTCAGGAGGACGGAGCTGCGACAGTGATGTCTGACACCAAAGACGCAGAAGGCAGATAATGGCGTCCGTGAAGAAAATGTCCGGTTTTATAATGCAGGGACATGTGACATGCAGATCCTATCACACATGCCGTTGCTTCTCTGGCTCAAAGTCAACTTAGCTGTGTGTGTGTCTGTGATTGGCTGACATGCTGGCCCGCCCCACAAGACGCGCGCACTTAGGGAAGGAAGACAAGAAAAAAAAAAAAAAATGGCGATCGCCATTATAGAAGCAGCAGTGATCTGAATGCGCTGTTCACGCACACTATACACTGAAATGTGCTAATAGTTTGATTCACAGAGTGACTTACACTATTACAGCAGAAACCAAGCTATGATTTAGCTGTTTTTTGGCTGCTAGAACCGTTCTCGAACGTTTCTAGAACTATCGAGCTTTTGCAAAAAGCTCGAGTTCTAGTTCGATCTAGAACATGCCCCAAAATCACTCGAGCCTAGAACTGGAGAACCACGAACCACGAACCGCGCTCAACTCTATCCAGGAGCTTTGGTTCCCTGAGTTTCCAATAGCAAATGTCTAGAAAAAACTCTGTCCATTGGCACAACTCAGCAAGAAAACGAGAAGACCGAGAAGATATATTTCATTTATCTTAATGCCACCTTATTAACAGCACTAAACCCTTCTATTATGTCCCTTAGCCTTTTGAGCTTATCCTCTGGTAAGCGGAAGACCATGCCTCTGGTATCGATCTCAGTGCCTAAAAACTGTATTATAGTAGCCAATCAGAATACAAAAGGATGCATAGGAAGCGTGACTTTATTTCAATATTTTAAAACAATCCAATAAAATGAAGAAAAGTCACTCATACAAGATCCACAGAAGTTGTATAATACATACATAAATCAAAACACTATAAGGCCTGTTTCACACGTCAGTGATTCTGGTACGTTTGTGCTTTTTTTTAAACATAACAGAATCACTGAGATACGCAGATCCATTATAATGAATGGGTCTGCTCACACATCAGTGATTTTTCACTGCACGTGTCTCCGTGCGGCGTACCCGCGTGTCCGTGATTGCTGCACGGAGACATGTCCATTTTTTTCTGGCATCACTGATAGGATGTCCATAAGGTGGCAGCAGAGCATAACAGAAAAAGGTGCCTATTGTGCACTGAAAAGACCCAATGTGATGCACCAGACATATAGAGCCCTAATGGATTCACAAATATAAGATATATCATGAATGACTACTGCATAATGAACGCTAGCATGAAAAAAGAAAGGAATCCATAAAAATAAATAAAAAATGGTGCACATATGTTAGAGCCCCACCGAAGGACAAAAAAAGTCTGATGGAAATAGAGAGCATATAGGAACAATAAGAATGTGCAACAGAGAGGAAGGTGAGAATGCAGGATCAATCACTGCCTGTCAGATATTAATAATCAGGGAAATAACTCTGGAGCAGACGCACAAATTAGGGTCTTACCTGGTAAGGTAACAAATAATTAATAGTAGTTGCACTCACCTATTAAGGTTGTGCCAGTCACAACCCCTAAATGCACGTTACAAATGGCGACAGCCGCAGCCCCTAGTAGAAGAGCAATAACGTATAGGAGGAAAATCGGGTGCTTGCCGCGCTGTCACCAAAGGAAACTGATGTTAATTATTTCATCTCTTTATTCTTTTTTCCGGTCAATGTGTTTCAGAGATCACTGTCTCCTTCATCAGGGCAAAAAAAGAACAGTATGCAATCAAAGGAGGAAGAACCTCTATATATACACATATGGAGCTACGTCAGAGGACTGACTGCTGTATTTCAAATACTGCCGGGATGGTCAACTGTTACAATACCGGCCATAAAAGTTCTCAAGTGATATATTGAGAAACATTTATAAAATCACTGGGGTATAGTGTTTCAAATTTCATCAGCTTTTTGAGACAAAAATCAGAAAAAGAAGAAGAAGAAGGACAAAATGAAAAAAAGAAAAAAAAGAAGAAAAAAAAAACAAAAAGGGAGCATTGAGCTCCAGACCCTGTATTGAGTCTTAGAAGTGTAGTGACAAGTGCATCTGTCCACAACCCTGTAAGGGTGAACGGGATGACGGACAAGAAAAATTATGTTCGTGGCAAAAAATGGTGGTGTTGCTATATAAAATTGCATTAAGAATAAAGAAAGGAAAAATTTCTTTATAAAAGTAGTGAAGAAAAAAGTGGAAAAAAGGGGAGTGTAAGCCATTTTACTAATAAATAGTGATGAGCGAGCATGCTTGTTACTACTCGGTACTCGCACGAGTATCACTGTACTCGGTCTACTCGACGGGGACCGAGTAATCTCGCGATACTCGTGCTGTACTCGTGGTCTTCATCCCTGCATGTTGGCGCTCTTTTGAGAGCCAGCCCTCATGCAGGGATTGGCTGGCAGACCACTGCAATGCCACAGCCCTGTTAGTTGTGGAATTGCAGTGATTGGCCGGCCTGCACAGCGTGACCGAGCCTTTATACCGGCGGGCGCGCTGTGCTCTGCTCACAGCTATCCAGACAGTCAGTGCAGGGAGAGGGTCGCTGCTTCAGGGAAAGGTTTGCGGCCCTTTATAGCTATTTCCGTAGCAGGGCTGCAAACAGTGTGACCAAAAGTCCTTCTCAGGACTATTCTAGTTGTATACAGGCAGGCAGGGTATAGCCAGGTCGGAGTACAGTAGCAGAGTCCTTCTCAGGACTATTGTTGCTGTATACAGGCAGGGTATAGCCAGGTTGGAATACAGGCTAGTGACCAAAAGAGTCCTTGTCAGGACTATTGTAGCAGTATACAGGCAGGCAGGCAGGCAAGCAGGGTATATAGCCATTCCTAGTGGTGACCGTATACCAGCCTTCATCATATCTGGGGCTGGTGTACACAGTCTAAAACAGTCCTGATAGTGTCAGACTTCTCAGCAATTGTCGCTCCTAAAACCTGTTAGGTTCTTAGTGCGTCCGTGCTTGCATTTAAAAACCGCACGTGTGTGCCTGTCGGTGGCAGCGTACAGGTGCACTTGTGTGCGTTTTTACCAAACTATTATATAACGCACAAGTGTAGTGTATAATACACGTCAGTCAGCAGTGGCTGATAGTGTCAGAGTTCTCGTCATTAATTTTTGCTCCTAAAACCTGTGTTAGGTTCTTAGTGCGTCCGTGCTTGCATTTAAAAACCGCACGTGTGTGCCTGTCGCTGGCAGCGTACAGGTGCACTTGTGTGCGTTTTTACCAAACTATTATATAACGCACAAGTGTAGTGTATAATACACGTCAGTCAGCAGTGGCTGATAGTGTCAGAGTTCTCGTCATTAATTTTTGCTCCTAAAACCTGTGTTAGGTTCTTAGTGCGTCCGTGCTTGCATTTAAAAACCGCACGTGTGTGCCTGTCGCTGGCAGCGTACAGGTGCACTTGTGTGCGTTTTTACCAAACTATTATATAACGCACAAGTGTAGTGTATAATACACGTCAGTCAGCAGTGGCTGATAGTGTCAGAGTTCTCGTCATTAATTTTTGCTCCTAAAACCTGTTAGGTTCTTAGTGCGTCCGTGCTTGCATTTAAAAACCGCACGTGTGTGCCTGTCGGTGGCAGCGTACAGGTGCACAATTTGCACAAACTTTGATATAACGCCCAAGTCTAGTGAATACACGTCAGCACAGCATTGCAAAATGCGCAAGGGCGTTGGCAAGGAACAAGGAAGTGGACGTGATGGTGGTGCAGGCAGAGGCCGAGGTCGTGGGCAAGCTCTAATTTTGCCACAACAAAGGGCCACATCTAGTCGCTCGCACGTCCTGTCCCAAATTCTTGGGGACCGCAGCAGTACACCGCTCTTGAACCAAGACCAGTGTCAACAGGTTGTTAGTTGGATAGCGGATAATGCTTCCAGTCAGATTGGCACCACCACAAACACTCTGTCTTCCACACGGTCAAGTGTCAGTAGCCGTGATACTGCACCGCACATTTCAGAACCTGATCCTCCTTCCTACCACAAGGCTGAGTACACGTCCTCGGACATTAATGATCCCACACTTGGACACTCGGAAGAGCTGTTCACGTTTCCATTCGCACATTCTGGCCTCTCGCCAGCTCATGTTGAAGTGGGTCATGAGGAGATCGTATGTACAGATGGCCAAATATTTGAGCAGCCACGTTCTCACGAAGTTGGCAACGTGTCTCAACAAGGGGTGGACGATGATGAGACACAATTGTCAGGAAGTCAGGAGGAGGAGCAGGGTGCGGAAGAGGAAGACGACGTGGTGGATGATCCAGTAACTGACCCAACCTGGCAGGAGGATATGCAGAGCGAGGACAGCAGTGCACAGGGGGAGGGAGGCGTAGCATCCCAACAGGCAGTAAGAAGCAGGGTGGTGGCTCCAGGCAGAAGTCAGGCAACCGTTCCCCGGAACAACAACACGACACAAGGTGCCTGTACAAATGTTAGGTCTTCCCGAGTCTGGCAGTTTTTTAAGTTGGATCCAGATGATTCTAAAAAGGCCATTTGCAACACCTGCCGTGCCAGCATCAGCAGGGGTACCAAAACTAGCAGCCTGACCACCACCAGCATGATCAGGCACATGTCAGCCAAGCACCCGACTTTGTGGGAAGTACAACAGAGTCGAGGAGCAGTGCTTGCTAATGTCACTGCTACGTCTTCGCTGGTTGTGCATGCGAGCCAATCCCCTGTCCATGCTGCCTGCGAACAAGCCTCCTCCGGTCCTGCACCTGCAGTTGCCTACTCAGAAATAACACCATCATCAAGCACGTCCTTGTCCCAGCGCAGCGTTCAGTTATCCATTCAGCAAACCTTTGAACGCAGGCGCAAATACACTGCCAACACCCCACATGCCACAGTTCTAAATACTAACATTTCGCGACTGCTTGCGCTGGAAATGTTGCCTTTTAGGCTGGTGGAGACAGAAGCATTCCGCGACCTGATGGCGGCAGCTGTCCCACGTTACTCGGTCCCCAGCCGCCACTATTTCTCCCGGTGTGCCGTCCCCGCGTTGCATAACCACGTGTCACAAAACATCACACGTGCCCTGAACAACGCTGTTTCACCCAAAGTCCACCTAACCACAGACACGTGGACAAGTGCTTGTGGGCAAGGCCGCTACATCTCGTTGACGGCACACTGGGTTAATATTGTGGAAGCTGGGACCCAGTCTGAGCGAGGGACGGAACACGTCCTTCCCACACCAAGGTTTGCAGGCCCTACCTCAGTCAGTGTTTCACCCACACTCTACAGCTCCGGAATGTCATGCTCTTCAGCCTCCTCCTCCTCCTGCGCATCCTCATCCACTGTACCCTCCACACCAGTCCCAAGCTGGAAGCACTGCAGCACTGCCTCGGCGAAGCGGCAACAGGCTGTGCTGAAGCTAATCTGCATAGGTGACAAACCCCACAATGCAGAAGAGCTGTGGACAGCTCTGAAACAGCAGGCAGATCACTGGCTCACACCTCTGAACCTAAAGCCAGGAAAGGTCGTGTGTGACAATGGCCGGAACCTGGTGGCGGCTTTGAGGCGAGGCCAGCTGACACATGTTCCATGCGTGGCCCATGTGCTCAACCTCGTGGTTCAGCGGTTTCTAAAGTCATACCCAGAGCTGTCTGATCTGCTGGTAAAAGTTCGCCGCCTGTCTGCACATTTTCGAAAGTCACCTACTGCTTCAGCCGGCCTTGCCGGCTTTCAGCGCAGTTTGCATCTTCCGGCTCACAGACTGGTGTGTGATGTCCCCACGCGTTGGAATTCAACTCTGCACATGTTGGTCAGGATATGTGAGCAGAAGAGGGCAGTTGTTGAGTACCTGCATCACCTAAGCCGTCGGGAAATGGGTCAAACTCCACACATAACACCTGAGGAGTGGAGATGGATGTCCGACCTATGTACCATCCTCCAAAACTTTGAGGACTCCACCAAGATGGTGAGTGGTGATGACGCCATTATTAGCGTCACCATACCGCTACTCTGCCTTCTAAAACGGTCTCTGCTCAAAACCAAACATGATGCATTGCAGGCGGAGCGCGATGAGTTGCAGCAAGAAACAGTAGTGGGTGTGGGTGATAACACACAGCCCAGCCTCGTCTCATCACAACGTGCAGTGGAGGACTATGACGAGGAGGAGGATGAAGACATGGAGCAAATCTCCGGCCAAATTGAGGATATGACATGCACACCAGTCATATCCTCGGTTCAGCGTGGCTGGCCAGAGGACAGGGTAGATGAGGAGGAGGAGGAGGAGGAGGACAGCATGTTCAGTCAACGTGTTGGTCAGGCTACTGAAGTCCTGGCTGTTAAGAGTCTGGCGCACATGGCTGACTTTATGGTAAGCTGCCTGTCTCGTGACCCTCGCGTTAAGAACATCTTGGCCGACAATCATTACTGGTTGGTAACACTGTTAGACCCACGCTACAAGGAGAACTTTATGTCTCTTATTCCCGAGGCGGAGAGGTCAACCAAAATGCAGCAGTTCCGGAAGGCCATAGTCACGGAAGTAGGCAAAGCATTCCCCTCACAAAACGCTAGCGGCATAGGTCAGGAATCAGTGGACAACCAAGGCGTACAGCCGAGAGAGGCACAAGTCCAATCCGCCAGAGGTAGGGGAACAGTCTTTAAGATGTGGGACAGTTTTCTCAGCCCCTCACGTACCACAGCCCCTGAGGTGCGGGGTAGTGCCACAAGAAATCCTAAGTTTGCCCAGATGCTCAAGGAGTACCTTGCAGATCGAACAACTGTACTCCGACATTCCTCTGTGCCTTACAATTATTGGGTATCCAAGGTGGACACGTGGCATGAATTGGCTCTCTACGCCTTGGAAGTCCTGGCCTGCCCTGCCGCTAGCGTTTTGTCAGAGCGTGTTTTTAGTGCCGCAGGTGGAATCATTACAGATAAACGCACCCGCCTGTCAACTGAAAATGCTGACAGGCTGACTCTGATCAAGATGAACAAGGGTTGGATTGGGCCAGACTTCACCACACCACCAGCAAATGAGAGCGGAATTTAAAGTTTGTAACGGGAATTTGCCATGTCACCCATGGGTACACACTTCTGGACTTTGGATAATCGCTGGACTGCTCCTCCTTCTCCTCATGCGCCACCATGATGACCGTTACAAGAGTTAGGCCTTTGTTTCAGGTATACCCCCAGTGGTAAATTTTTTCGCCCATTCTTTGCAGAATGGACATTACAACGACAGGAGACCCGCTCCTTTGCAATGGGAACAATGTTTTGAGGCCCTCATGCACGTCTCTATGCAGGGACAACGTGGAGCCTCCCAATTTTTGGCTGCCCTGCCAAAGGGCTATACTATAATACACCCACTTCCTGACAATGGACACTTAATGTTTTGAGGCCCTCATGCACGTCTCTATCCAGGGACAACGTGGAGCCTCCCAATTTTTGGCTGCCCTGCCAAAGGGCTATACTACAAAAGACCCACTTCCTGACAATGGACACTTAATGTTTTGAGGCCCTCATGCACGTCTCTATCCAGGGACAACGTGGAGCCTCCCAATTTTTGGCTGCCCTGCCTAAGGGCTATACTATAATACACCCACTTCCTGACAATGGACACTTAATGTTTTGAGGCCCTCATGCACGTCTCTATCCAGGGACAACGTGGAGCCTCCCAATTTTTGGCTGCCCTGCCAAAGGGCTATACTACAAAAGACCCACTTCCTGACAATGGACACTTAATGTTTTGAGGCCGTCATGCACGTCTCTATCCAGGGACAACGTGGAGCCTCCCAATTTTTGGCTGCCCTGCCTAAGGGCTATACTATAATACACCCACTTCCTGACAATGGACACTTAATGTTTTGAGGCCCTCATGCACGTCTCTATCCAGGGACAACGTGGAGCCTCCCAATTTTTGGCTGCCCTGCCAAAGGGCTATACTATAATACACCCACTTCCTGACAATGGACACTTAATGTTTTGAGGCCCTCATGCACGTCTCTATCCAGGGACAACGTGGAGCCTCCCAATTTTTGGCTGCCCTGCCAAAGGGCTATACTACAAAAGACCCACTTCCTTCCAATGGGCACTTCAGGTTTACAGGCCCTCATGCACGTCTCTATCCAGGGACAACGTGGAGCCTCCCAATTTTTGGCTGCCCTGCCAAAGGGCTATACTACAAAAGACCCACTTCCTTCCAATGGGCACTTCAGGTTTACAGGCCCTCATGCACGTCTCTATCCAGGGACAACGTGGAGCCTCCCAATTTTTGGCTGCCCTGCCTAAGGGCTATACTATAATACACCCACTTCCTGACACTGGACACTTAATGTTTTGAGGCCCTCATGCACGTCTCTATCCAGGGACAACGTGGAGCCTCCCAATTTTTGGCTGCCCTGCCTAAGGGCTATACTACAATAGACCCACTTCCTTACAATGGGCACTTCAGGTTTACAGGCCATCATGCACGTCTGTATGCAGGGGCATTGGTGAACCTCACAATTTTGGACTGCCCTGGCAAAGGAAAATACTACAAAGACTCAGTTCCTCAAAATGGGCACATTAGACTCAGAGGCCTTTATGTACGTCTCTTCTCAGGGACATCGGAGTGCCACACAATGTTTTACGTAAAATCTTTCATGTATTGATCTCAAAAAGTAACATACATTAGCTCTATCTCACTATTGGGTATGTGCCCTTAACATTTCCGCTATGAAAAATCATTTTGGTGTCATTTTGGAAGGTTTTCTGGTGAGTCCGTAAAAATGGCGTAAAACGCGG